>NW_018480055.1:3018-41123 GCF_002113885.1 Mizuhopecten yessoensis | reverse complement strand
CCAGCGTATGGAATCCATACCTACAAAAACACATAAATGAACTGGAAAATGTACAAAGAAGAGCGACTAAACAAATACCGGGAATGAAGGAGTTGAACAATGATCACAGATTAAGGATATTAAAACTACCAACACTCAAACATAGAAGACTGCGAGGAGACATGATTCAAGTGTACAAACTAACTCACGGAGGATACGATAACGCGGTCAGCGAAGGATTTTTATGCCTAAATAATAACAAAAGAACAAGAGGCCACAGTCTCACACTACTAAAGGGGATGTGCAGGTTGAACTTAAGAAAATATGTTTTTTAAGAACGTATTGTAAACCACTGGAACTCCCTACCCGATACTGTCGTCACCTCACCAACAATCAAAACATTTAAATCCCGTCTGGATAAGTATTGGGGACAACCTGATTGTTTCTATAACCATGAGATAGACAATAATGAACTTATTCATTGCCGGGACGTCAGCATAGTGTCTGACGATATTCCAGATCTGGATATATAGGCATATTGCCTGCGTCCAGTATTTTCTATTTCATCAAATTTTATTGACAAGATGTCATAATCAATTGGATTGAATAACAGGCAAAGCCTATATAAATTCTCTCCGTCAAATGGCCAAAGTTGAATAAACAAGGAGACATAATATTTTAGACATGTTGCAAATGAAAAAAATAACACAAAATAATTCATAATAACACAAGGCTAAGGGGAAGTAACTCATGAAGGAAACATCTCACACACACACTTACACACACATACAAGTACATGTACAAATACATTTATTTCAGCATATATATACACTATCATAGACAGATATTGGCAGGCTTAGACCAAAAGTCCATGTGCATATATTGCACAGGTCACTGCTACCAACAACTGTTACAATTAAAAATAATAAATTCATTTAATACATATAAAGTGTAATTATTTACAATGTCATGATAAGTACACGCAATAGACAGTAGTCATGCTCAACTAGAATCTCCTGGATGAAATATAGAATATATAGTATATTTTTGTATACCATCATGGCTTTAAGTCATATAAAAATTAAAACGACGGGATTTTCCAATAAAAATATGCACATCATCAAGTATTCTTCTATTTGTAAGCCCATCACAATCAGGACAGCCCTGGAGAAGAATGTTTTTATCAATGTGGTTGTGGTTTCCATAACTATTAAGAGAAGTGAACAAAGTTGTTCTTTGATTATTAAAAATAGGACATTCCAAAAAGTAATGAGATACTGTTTCATGTTCAGCAGAGCAGGTACAAGCAGGACTATTAGTAAGATGGTCATGGTGTAAATCATAATTTAAATTACTGCAAGAGTTTCGAAGTCGACATAGAATAATACTTGCTCTTCGGTTACCTTCTGTTTTGAAAATTGAAACAGATTCACTATCAGAAATAATATCTTTATTCAAATATTTTTTTAATGCTGCAGGAGAGGGAGAATTAAGAAGATCAGAATTTGCAATGTTAATTGTGCGGCACATTTGAGGGAAAAAACTGTCAAAATAGTTATTAGTTCTACATAAAGGTGGGTTGAAAAGCCTAGTTTGTCTGAGAGGGTAGGGGTTATCATTTTGATTATTAATAAAGGGATTTAAAACATTTTGTAAGTATTGAGGTGTCTGCCAATGCATAATTTTGTACATCATTACATGTTTGTGTTTATTTCGTCTTACAGATAGTGTTTCCCAACCTAGTTCATTGTATAGTTTGTCATGTGATACCCCAGAACGAAGACCTGTTATTATCCTAGCTGCTTCTAATTGTACAGATTCAAGAATATCTTTTGCCTGTTGTGTACAATTATCCCAAATAATATCTGCATATTCCAAAATTGGCCTAATAAATCCCATATATATTTTAATTAAAGATTTTCTATTGACTTTAGTTTTGACATGGCGAAGAATATTAAGTCTATTGTAAGCTTTTTTGTATATATTCTGTATGTGCTGTTTCCATGTTGCATCATCTTGAAGTGTAAGTCCTAAGTGTTGATGTGATGATGTGTCTATGATTTGGCTATTTTGGAAAAATAGTGGGATGTGATGGGTGTCTTGTTTTCTAGAAAATATGAGTGATTTTGTTTTACTTGGATTGAATTTAATGTCCCAAGTTGTTGCCCATTCACCTATGTTAGTAAGATCAGTGTTGAGAGATTGTGCGGCCTGTGCTGGGTTATTATCTATAATTACATACAGAGAAGTGTCATCAGCAAAAAGTTTGATATTGGTGGAAACATTAGTAGTGATATCATTGATATAGAGAAGAAATAATAGTGGTCCGAGGACAGATCCTTGAGGTACCCCTGCATTTACATTCTTAAATTGTGAAAAATAACCTTCAGTATTTACTCTTTGCATTCTGTTAGACAGATAATTTTCAAACCACAAAAGTAGATTTCCATTTATACCATATAATTTCAATTTAAATAAAAGACCTTTGTGCTATACTCTGTCGAAGGCTTTACTGATATCACAAAAAACAAATCGAAGCTCCTTTCCTTTATCCATATTGCTTGCAATTTCATTATAAATAAACAAAAGCTGATTGACAGTAGAATCACCAGGTATAAAGCCAGACTGATGCTTAGTAATAATATCATTCTCAATCAAAAAGTTGTATAGATATTTAAAAAAAAAAATTTTCCATTATTTTACTGAAGCATGATGTAATTGAAATTGGTCGGTAATTTAACACATCATTAGATGAGCCATTTCCTTTATAAATAGCATTAACATTTGTTTGTTTCCAACTAAAAGGTATTATACCAGACTCTAGTGTCTTATTGAATAATAACATAAGAGGTAATTTAAGAGAAGCATGAAGCTTTTTCACAATTTTAGGAATAACACCATCAGAGCCTGGGGGTTTATTAGTGTTGAGTATATTAATTTGATCGGAAACATCTTGTTCAGTGATATGAATGTTTGATAGTGAATAGGGGGCATTGGGTTGTGCTGTTTGGGGTAATTCAAGGTCAGGTGTTGATGTAGAAATATTAGTGAAGTGATTGTTAAGAAGCTCTGCTTTTTCAGTTGGATGATGGATTATTTGGCCGTTGGATTCAAGTGGTGGAATAGAAGATGACTTATTAGAAAAATTGGTAATAGATTTAGCTATCTTCCACCATTTGTCTGGAGTAACCACATTTTCATTTAGTGACTTTTCAAGATTTTTTATAAAGTTTGCTTTTGCCTCACGGATAAGGTCAATAGTTTCATTTCGTAAGGTTCTAAATTGTTCCCAATAATGGGGATTATTTGTTAGTTTAGCTTTTCGGTGAATTCTATTTCGTTGTCTCATTTTCAATCTAATTGTATTATTCATCCATGGTTTATCATTTGGGCGCACAGTTATTACTTTTGTAGGAATGAATCTATTGACCTGCTCCGTGATTGCATTGACTATAGTGCTATTATAAGTATTAGAATCCTGATCTGAAGACAAATTCAACCAATCAATATCAAATAAGACATTGTTCATTCTATCAAAGTCTGCTTCATCATATTTTAAAATAGTTTTTTTATAGCTTACTTTTTTAAATACAGAATAAGAAATTGAAGCATGTACTGAGGAGTGATCACTGCAAAATGGTGGAGATACATGAGTATTTTTAACTATGTTTTGGTTATTAGTAAAGATAATATCAATGGATGTGGCACTGTCAGGTGTTATTCTTGTGGGTTCATTAATAAGACTAAGTAAATTATGTTTGATAAGGAGTCTTGATAAGTGATCATTCAACGGATGATTTAACATATCAATATTGATATCACCTGTCAGTACCACATCCAGTGAAGTATCTGTAGCTCTGGTCAACGTATTATCTAATTTATTCCAGTATTCAACATTACTTTCTGGTCTGTATAAACATCCAAGAAGAAATATATGATTATTAACTAATACTTCTAACCATATAAGTTCAACATCATCCTTTTCTAGGTCCATTCGCCTATTCATAACAATAGTATCTTTGTGATAAACTATAACCCCACCCCCCGGACCAGTAGTTCTATCTTTTCTATGAGGATTGGAATTGAAGGAGTGCATCTGAATGTCAAGGTTAGATATTGAAGGGTTTAAATGAGATTCTGTTATACAGACTATATCATTATCCTCAAATTCTGCTTCTACCAAGGCTGTCTTGTTTCTGAGAGATCTTACATTCAAATGAACCAAGTTTATATTTTGTACTGGCCCCGGATTACTTTCAATATCACAACACAAAGTTAGCACAACAAAATGTGAAGTCAGAAGAAAACATATGTTATCAAAATATACAGATCTGTTATCAGGTATTATACTAATGAAGTGAGAGCCAAGATGTAGATTTAGAAAATGCGCTTTGAATAACCTAAAAAACAGCCAGAGATCAGATTTAGACCATACCAATTTTACCTTGAAATTACCCATTGTCGATTAATAAGATGATGACTTGGTAGGTTCTGTTGATCTTCCAGCTGCTGAATAGTTTTCTTAACGCAATACATCGATTCCAGTTGAGCATGGCTGTATAATAAATATGGGACAAGCACAACACAATAACTACATACACACACACACACACAGATTTTATCAAAACACATGGTTTACAAAGCAGGAAACGGATGTGACTCATCACAATCTATCTATAGGTGCCGATTACTTGAAAAAAATGATATAAAAGGATACAGCCAATAAATCTACTACCCCGTTTCAAACAGAGGATATTAAATATGTAATATAGGTTTGTGTTTCGTCCGATAGGAAAAAAGCTGCAGATTATTGTATTTTTTGAAATATTTGACAAAAATGTGCAAGTCAATCAGGTCCCTGTGAATCAGGTTGCCTTTATTTAGTTATACTTGTCGATTATGACAGACATGAGATATTTGGGGCTTTAAACACAGTAATAAAATTCGCAGGTGGGTTTACTGGGAGAAATGGAAAGTCTTTATAATTGAAACCCAATGAGTCATGCACATGAGAGACGACGTGACTATACACGTAGTGATAAATGGATATATACAAACTGAATTGGGGATTATATTATTCACAAGATAAGATTTTACGATAGATATGCATAGGTAAGTTTCGGAATAACCACACAGCATTAACTTTACATGAATAATTTGAACCAAGATATATACACATTATTAATGTGTGTTGCTATAAATACATTGCCGGGGGGAAATGTATACATGTAGGTCACACATGGGTTGTAAACATTGATTCAAGTTTATAGTGTAATGTGACATTATTGCAGTTTTTGGACAATGATGCAGTGAAAATAAATGTATCGGTCGTTGTATATATATAGATTGATCTAGGTCATCAACGAAGACATACAATGTACAAATATTTGTTAATAAAAGATTGAGATGAGTAATTTATGGCTGATGAATTTGTTCGTTTTTCAAGGGATATACTATATATACATTATATTGTACATTTTATTATATTGGTAGTATATGTAAATACACATATGCATGTATTCCAAGTGCCAATACATTTATTATATTCTATAGATAAATATAGCCACGTAATTAATTGATGCACATGGTATAAGTTATACATACGCGGTGTATGAGTACATATACATACACGATTCTGCTATAAATACAAGTACATCTCCAGTTAGAATGCATCAATTGTGTAAATAATAATTTATACTAAAGTCAAGTTACACAATGTGAATGACTTGACAGCATCAGGATGACATACACATGAGTCGGTTAGAATAATACATGTAAACATTGCCTGTAACTAGGACATAAGTTTAATAAGAATGTATCCAAAACAGTATACAGTATACATGTATACCTAACATTATAGTTTTCCACATATCAGATAGAATTTTGTTATAATTTTAATAACTGAATGCACTTTTAAGCACATGGTGCACACATGTACATGTTCCTTGCTGCATTTATAGACATGGCAGTTCTACAATAAGGTTGTTGGGTTTGATTATCTATTTTCACACAAAATTTCAGTTAAAGTGTCAATACATGGCTACCAAGTTTATGTAAATGTACTTATATTGTGTATTATCCAGGTTATCGTTGCATTTAATATCTGATTAACTGCGTTAAATTATGATGCATTTTGCTGCCTCCAGTACACAAGTACGGATACACTACACACATGGAGGCACGAATAGTGCTTATACATTGCACGAGTGTTTAAACAAAGTTTGTAAATTTAATGTTCAGGTCACAGGCCCCTTTTCCATTCAACTCGCCAGTGTTATGATAATTCTTTCTATAACAGTCACAGCCAGTATTTGACACCTCAAATCACAAAAGGGCCAATGTAAAAGAGAGTTCTAGCCTTTTATCTTGAACATTGCACCATTCATTCTTTATAATTTTGCTGCCTTAACCTAACGCTGAATCAAATATGCCTTTTCCCTAATGTTTCACTGCCATAAAAAAATTATTTGATTCAAATCCTGTTTATGAATGGTATTGCAAATTACGAATGGGGATTGTGATAACAAAGTAACAAGTCCGCCAATCACTGTATGTAGGTCGTACATGCTTCATAAAGGATTGTAATTTAGGAAGTCTGTCACGTTCGTGTGTATTGTACATCATTCAAATATGTCTATCAGTACGAATATAGCGGTGATATATATGTATAACCACATTGCCGGTCTCAGTGTGACGTGACGGTGATACCGAGCTCAAGTGATTACACCGGAACAACTAGCAACACAATTATTATGTCTGGATATTCTTAATAACAGAACAAAATGGGTTTTCCCTCTCTGATCGGAAACGATCGTATTTGCAGTATTACGTCTCAATTCGGACATGGAGGATATTTTAATAAGTTACAAGAGGCCCAGAGTTATCGCTCACCTTGGTAATTAAGCAACGTTGGGAAAATGTTCTCATTGAATATGATACTGCAACTATTTCAAAATATTGGCTCCCCCCCCCCCTCATTGGTTTTCTAAATTCTTTCTGAACCTATAAATTGATATAGATTTTAAAAATTTTCCTCGATTTCCCCTTTGCAAATGGAATTTCTACAGAAAATGTTGTTGAAATCCCTCTATTGGGCCCTGCCCCTCTGCAAAAAGGAGGCCATACCCCTCGATTTATAAAAAAATTGAGCCCCTTTGCCCAAGGATGCTCTACACACTTTTGTTTCCCCTCCAATCGTACTGAAGAAGAAAGATTTTAAACATTAATTACTAAGGTAACCCATTGGGCCCGCCCCTTTGCCCAAAGGGGGCCACACCCTCCGTTTAAACAATATTGGGTCCCCCTTGCTCAAGAATGCTCTTTCCAATCAAACTAAAGGAGAACGGTTTTAAGGATTTATACCACTATCCCCTTCCGGGCCCGCTCTTTGCCCCCAGGAGGGCAACACCCTCCATTTATACACCTTTTCCAAAGGTTTGTTTGTTTGATTTTGTTCAACGTCTTATTATTAGCTTAGGTCATTTAAGGACGGCCTCCCCTGTGTGCAAGATGCATGCTTGTAGTGTATGTGTGTGTATATTGTGAGGCTGCGATATGTTCGTGTTTGTCTCCTTGTGATAGCGCGGAACTGATGCCGACTTTATAGTTCTACCTCACTGAAACATACTATGAGCGAATTTGAATTTGGTTAATATCTCTCCAATTGTACAGTAGAATGATTTTTAAGATTAACCTCAATTTCCCCTATTGGGCCTTCTCCCTGTGCTCCCTTACGTGACCGGCGGAGTGCTGTGCTGGGTGCCTTCGGCATAGCATTTCAGTGCTATCAGGAATATGAATTCGGCATCAGATCCGTGCTATCACAAGGCGAGCACACCATCATAACCCGTTTCCTGCATACACACACGCATACACTACATACATGGAGGCACGTCCTTAAATTACCTTAGCTGTTAACAAACCCGAGGTTTATTCAAAATTGTATCCCCTTTACACAAGGAAGCTCCAGCCAAATTGAGTCAAAATATTCTGAGCCTTTCAGGACTAGTACTTTTTTTAAAAGAAAAGACGGATGGACGGACGGACACCGCGCCACGACATCAGCTCACTTGTCCTTCGGGGTGAATATATTTCATTTAGTAACCTAGATTGATAAATATACATTTGGTGATATGCTATTACACAGCATTATATAAAGGTACGTGTTATTAAGTGAAGTGCTTTGTATGTTGTTTCATATAATGAAAACAGCATAAAACGTTTTTAAGAAAACACCACTTTATATAATGTCATTTAAAAGCCCCATTATTTCGTATAAATACGCCTCCTTGTTAATGTTCCGTTTCATAAATTAATCGTGGAAATATCCATATCCACATTCATTTCTAATACACTTGGTTGATAGGCACTATGGTCACCTTAAGGAGTCTAATTCTTGTATAGTTGACACACTTTACAACATTAATATACATACAAAATATGGCAAAGTGACCCGCTAAATGATATCTGGATTGAGCAGGTGTAATCTTGATTTCCATAATGTCCTCTAAATAGAAAAAAATAAAAAAACCACTTCCGATTCTGCAGGGGGAGACACATTAGTGGGGTTCAACAGGGAGAGACATTGGGGTTCAACAGGGAGAGACACATTAGTTGCCTTTTACTATCATACAGTGGGGTTCAACAGGCTTATTCTTTCCTCAAACCTGTTACTGATCTACAGCAATTATTTGAGTGCATCCTTCTTTTCGTCATGCACATATTTGTATTCTTCAACAAAATCAGATGTCTTTAGTATTTAATTTTAATGACAATACAATTTCCGTTATTTTATGGAATGGCCAGTAAGGAAAGGTAACTGTCTGTAGTAATACGATTTAAATGGAAGGGAAGCAAATGTTTTATTTAAATGCCACTCTTCCAAACAGCTCAGAGCTATAGGCTGGTAATCATAGTGAAACTTATTGGCGAACATCTCCTGGCGCGATACCAACTCCGTGAGATCACCTAAACCGTATATGCAAATACCCCGGACATGCTTGCCATGACAACCTCTTCCCCAGTTTGCATATGTTGCCAGAAAAGGTTTTTTGTTTGGATCACCTGAAACAATATAGAAAATGAATATTCATAACTGTCTAGTGATTCTAATTTACTACATCAAAAAGTTGCACTGTTGATGGACAATGCAATCCAGTACCATACAAATGGAAAATTCTAAAGATTTTACACGAAGCTCCATCCTAGTGCTGAACCTGGAAATTCGTTACATCGAGCTGTTTTCTAATTATCATGTTTTTGGACATTAAGAAATCATTTGTGCTGTTTCAAACAACTTGATATTGTGACCCTGGAATTGAGTCTTAGGCAATCATTTCAACATATATGATCTCTTCTCTCGCTCACGAGCATGCATGCGATTTGCACTAAATTCATCACCATAAGAGTTCTGTTTTGTTTTAAACAAATTTGACAATTCCGACATATAAAGGAAGTCAAGGTTATTAAATTATTTATTCAAACTTGCTACTGGCCAAATATCATCAACCTAGATCGAACCGTTTGACCTTGCAAATGAGTCTAGTCTGCTTTTAAACACGCTACTTGCGAAGTAACGTCACCTTACATCTCTTTTTTTATTTAATAACAATAAGGCCAGATGGATGCGGAATGGCTGTATAGGGCAGGTGAATAATTACTGGTATTTCATCTGTGTATTATGTTTACAGGACATGCAAGAACGACAATGATGTTCTGCTCCTATTGCGAGACTTTGATCTTGATCTTTCCTATTTTTCATCTCTAAACCAGTTTGTCAGTTTGTCTTGGCGATGTCTTCCTCGGCACCCACCTCATATGACCATATTGCGTGTATAGTGTATATTAAAGGGACAATTAAGGGGGGGGGGGTGTCATTATTTTGTCACAAAATTCTCCATGATTATATAGGTTGATACTCCTTATGAACAATTCATGTCATGAAATTGACAAGAGACAATGTTTTCTTGGCATATTTAAAAGGTAATTGAGAATTCATAACTGTACAGCCGTACATGTACGTTTTAGAGGCAGCCGTCGGTTAATTCCTAGCTAACGAATATGTAATTCCAGCCGAGGAGAGAAGGTAACTTCTCGCTTTATTCACCTAGCCACTCTGGAATACAAGTATATACATTTATTATGAATCAAAGTCATCTTCCAACAACATCTCAAACAACCTTATAAATTAGTGATCTGTTTTACGTTTAAACTTTTTGATATCTTACTTTCTGTGGTTTGAAATTCTCCCTGCGGTACTCTCTCAGTGCGTGCATGCTCTTATTGAACCTTTTTGTTTTCATTCAAAACCAAATGTGAACAGACATATCTGATTAGAGGAAAAATTATGATACTTCTAATTCTTTCTCGCGATATGTAAATTCAAGAATGTGTTATGTGTGAACTCGGACTCATAACTGACACTGTGGTATCGGTCGACAGCGAAATGCTGTACATGTTTACTTCTCATTGAAACGCCCGGATTTTGCTTTTTTTTGGTCGTAGCTATTTTTGTCACCGGCTTTTCCAAAAGATGAAACTGACTACACTGGACGTTGGCTTCAGGTCATGTCATTCTCAACTACGTAATCTTTCGTTAGGATATATATATTTTCAGTATCGGCTCGATTTTCAGGTTGTCATTTAATGAAATAGCCCTTCTAAACCCTACACAAACAAACCCATGAAGTTAAACCTATTTATATGCAATGTTATTACCTTAATCTCCGCGTAACTGTTTTCTACATACCTGTGTAACCTCCAGGTGCCCCGATTACCCGATCATGGTTTAACGTGGCCCAGTAATACTCGTCAGGACTATTAACGTCATTAAGATAGATAAGAAGGTCCGTTGATACTTGGTTATGAAGTATAAATTCAACGAATTGCCTGCTAAACACCCCGTAAGCACTACCCTTGACGATAGATATATTATGAGGTGGTTTATCCATTTTTGCAGCCGTCATCACCATCCTACCGTTTCTAACTACATGCTTGTTTGTTATTCTGCTCATCATCATTCGATTAGGCTGGGTGATGCCTTCGATGTCATTGAAACCATTATAAATTGTTAATATTTTAACTAACTCTAAATTTGTCTGTAACGGAAACTGTTGACTAGGAGTATTGATGAAATATTTCCATGACACAGGCGATTTTATCAAGTCTGCCATACAGTTTAAATCAGCCATCACTCTAGTCATACCGGAATATATCACATCCTCCAATTTTGAGCTTATGAACACATTATCAAAACATTTGGCAAGTGACGTAACAGCCCGGTGAACGATGGGATAGGCACTAAGGTCCACGTGAAGGCAGTAAACGTTATGTGGTCGATAGATGGCGCGGAGCAGCCTCTCGGCTTGTTCGACTTCCTTGTAAAGGAGAATGCTGAAAGCGATAGGGAATGCCCTTTCTGTCTCCGATACCATCTCCTCCCCCGGGTAACCTCTCATTTGTTTGAATGTGTCACAATCCTTGGTAAATTCGATATATGTCTGTTCGGGTATAATTCCAAGATCTTGTTGAGTAATGTGCTTGGCTTTATCAATTTCCATTTCATCGCCTTCTATAATTTTAACACAGTCTACTACCTGTACCAGTCGATTTGGCTTTTGAACAGATGTCGTTCTTTGTATTCTGTCGATCTTTTGCGATATACCTATGGGACTGAAGTACTGTGGAATTGCCAAGGAGTCTGAGATTGTTCTTCTATCGAACTCGTACATCACGTACACTGTCATTACAAACACCAGGGAATATACAGCTTTCAATCGCACCATTTTGCGTTCCCGAATGTCCTGAAAAAGAGAAAATGCGCATTTAAAGGGACATCATGTGATGAGCCATATTTTGTTTTAAATATTTGTTGTGTGCGCTTCCACTTATGTTAGCTTGCTACCTCCCATATGCATAGTCCGTTCCAAGTGTCCAGTTTGACGACTTAAATTGTTAGGGAAAGTCGTGTTTAAAAAGCGCCAATAACGTCACGTGACAGTTTTGAAATGAGGCAGTAAACAGTTTCCAGAGGGGCCGTCAGGCATCTGCAACTTCTTACTGCACTTTGAAACCAATTAATATGATTTCTAAGTCCGTGTTGAAACTTATTGAATCAGTAAGAAATATTTGTTGGCATTTCGGCATTATCTATAGGAAATATCTATTACCGGAATGTGACTGTTACAAATGTATACGGGGCTAAACACATTCCCCCAACCATGGGACAAACCTTTCTGTAAAAAAGGAATATCCAAGAGACGAATATCCCTTTTCAAATGTTTTCATCAAGAGTATATATATGCATTAACGGTCACCTGATATATTTATACAGAGAGTTGATTTTTGTTTTTAACATGAACAGAAATATTATTAAAAAGTGACAAAAAACAATAAAACCACCTTATTCAATATCTAGCATGCAGATTTAAGACTGAAAAGTATTTGATACTAGCACCTCTGATTCCTAACAAGGAAAATGAAGAAATTTTATGTTAGCACACGGACTCCATTGGGCCTCACCATACAGCCCTTGGGGTAGGGATGGCTCAAAATTTACAAAGTATCAAACTGTCAACCCCCTCCTTCCCCAAGGGCAAACGCGAGACCCCAGGGTCATGAAATTCACAATTTTGGTAAAACAGCTTAAGACCCTTCCATCTATGAAGAGCATTTGATTCTACCATATCTGGGTCTGGAGAAGATTTTTTTTGAAATTTCAGTCAATTTAACCCTTTTTGGTCCCACCCATCAGCCCCGGGGGGTCAGTCAGGACTGATATGTGCATACCATCAAACTGCTATCCAAAACAGATAATGCTAAGCCAAATTGAATTACTTCCAATGGCAATTAAACAAATGTTGGTCCAAAATGGGATTTCCCTATATAAGCTATAGTAAAGTTTACCCCCTCCCCAGGGGGAAACGTGATACCCCAGAATCAAGAAATTCACAATTTATTTTAATAAAGCACCTTCAGACCCTTCTATCCAGGAAGAGTATTTGATTCTACCATATCTTGATCTTGAGAAGAAGATTTTTGAAATTTTAGTAAATTTTACCCTTTTTGGCCCCGCCCCTCAGGCCCCTGGGGGCTGGGGTCCAAATAATTCACAATTTTAGTTGACCTTTGGCTAAGGAAGGTTTCTGCAAAATTTCATTGAAATTGGTTCAGGGGTTTTGGAGAAAGAAGTCGAAAATGTAAATTGTTTACGGACGGACGACGGACGCCGCCGGACAAAAGGCGAACGCAATAGGTCACTTAAGACTATGTCTCAGGTGACCTAAAAAAAGAAATGTTGTGATTTATTTTGTTACAACTCAATTTCTTTGGCTACTTTTTTTCTAGACCATGCATAATATATATTCATGTATACTCTCTTTCCCATTTTCACTGTCTTTTTACTACGTAAAATTAACCCCATATCTGACACATATTCTACATGTACATGTACGGAGTGGTTTTACCAGAAATGTTTATTGTGTGTGATGACTAAGTTTTCAATAATGTACAGAGATCAAATCATATTTGTAAATGGACCCTTTTTGTTTGTTTGTTTGTTTGTTTGATTTTGTTTAACGTCCTATTAACAGCTAAGGTCATTTAAGGACGGCCTCCCCTGTGTGCAAGATGCATGCGTGTAGTGTATGCGTGTGTATTTTGGGAGGCTGCGATATGTTCGTGTTTGTCTTCTTGTAATAGCGCGGAACTGATGCCGACTTTATAGTGCTACCTCACTGAAACATACTGCCGAAGACACCCAGCAGGACGCCCCACCCGGTCACATTATACTGACAACGGGCGAACCAGTCGTCCCACTCCTAATTTGCTGAGCGTTAAGCAGGAGTAGAAACTACCATTTTTAAAGACTTTGGTATGTCTCGGCCAGGGGACAGAACCCAAAGCCTTCCTCACAGGGGCGAACGCTCAACAAATGGCCAAAAGTGAGGCATTGTCAAGGGAGACATTAGGAAAAAGAAAGTTGTTTAGAAAGGAGAGAAGAGATAAGGTCCCAAATATAGTCGCCTCTTACGATCATGCAATTGGGGGCAGCAGGTACAATTCTTACGCCCTACCTGCAGGGGTTTGAACCCTTTTTATGTTGAGACAACTTTTCTTCAGTCAGTTCCTTTTGTATGAAAAAGAAGCCATAATTATCGGCAGTACGCGCCATTTTTTACAACGTACACAAATGACTTTTCCCCCGTTTTCAATGCGTATTCCGATACTATCTGAAGTTGAAAATTAATTATTTATAAAAAAATGTTGCATGATCATACATTATAAGTGAAAACATGAACTGTTGAAACATTACGATTTAATAAGTATTTTTGTTATGCAATCCTATTTACTATAAATAAGTAGGTTCTCCTTCCTCGGTTATTCCTCCTGAACCGTCATTTTGATATATATTTAAATCTTGCATGTTAATAAAAATAAATGTTTACTTCATCAATATAATTAAATCATACCACTTAACTGAACCCAGGAATATTATAAATTATAAAAATGTAATAGCGCACGTATCTCATTTGACCCCGAGTACCGACAGAGACGAGAACAGAATACGCCGTGGTCATCACAAGTTTTCATTCGGAGGGCCCCATAGCAAAATCAAACTGACCGGTCAGTTATCCCTTCATTTCGCATAAACTACTGTATATAGAAAAGCAAGGTTAGCTCTCTCCGATACATGCCCATTAGCATAAAAAAATAAGTCCATCTGAGTTCTAACTAAGAAAAAAGATACTAGCAAGGTAAATAAACAGCATATCCGGGAGAATACATGAACCGTACTAACTACTAACTGCTAGGGCAGTTATTTTCTACTTTGAATACTTCCCACCTGCAGTAATGATTCTGTACGGTGTAACATTTACTATGACTGTATAATGTTTCTATAAAATTAATGCACAAATATCACCATTTTCTTACACACTACATATTGCTCTCCCTATTAATTCATCGTTCTGATTTAACCTTCTATAGCTTCTATTTCCATCGATTTTATATACCGACGGCTCTAAGGTTCAAGGGGAAGTTACAGCAGCTTGTGCTGTCGGCAACACATTTTTTCTGCCGTTTACCCAATAATGCATCTTTTTTTACAGCTGAAGCAACTACTGTTGATCTGGCTTTTGATCAAATAGAAAAGGATAAAACAAACAAGAAAATTCGTGGAATTTATATCCCCCGCTTTCAGCACATATTGTAGGTAAACATTATTGAGGTTAAGTTTAAACATGCGAGTATCGTGCTGTTGAGAAATAATGTATAGCTTGAAACTCGAAGAAAGAAAAGCCTCATCTAATATTTGCTAGAGTTATTAAGCGTAAACTGCAGATAATGACTCTGCCAAATGGATTCCTTTTAAAGTGGTTGTCAAACTTGACCGAGCCCTTAATGCGTTGAACCCTATAACTGAGTTTGAAGACAATCGAATACTATTTGTGAGAGTTAATGAACAGAAACGGAAGATATATGGTCCCCTGAAAGTGGTAATCGAACTTGGTCGAGCCTTTAAGGCATTTAACCTTGTGACCAAGTTTGAAGAAAATCTGTTAACATTTGATGTAGTTATTGCACGGAAACGAAGCGCGGCAGATAGTGACGTTTTCCGTTATAGAAGGGGTCATTACTCCGCCAAATGGGTTAACTAAAAGTGGTCATCAAACTTGGCCGAGCCCTTAAGGCATTTCACCATGTGACCAAGTTTGAAGAAAATGGGTTAACATTTGTGTTTGGTTATTGCACGGAAACAAAGCGCGGTCGATAATGACGTTTTTCATTATTCAAGGGGCCATAACTCTGCCCAATGGGGTCCTCTGAAAGTGGTCGTCGAACCTGGCCGATTCCTTAAAGTATTAAACCCTGTGACTAAGTCTGAAGAAAATCAGTTGACATTTGTTGTAGTTGTTGCACGGAAACGAAGAGTGATAGACAGACGGACACACCCAAATTAATATCCCCAGTTTCGTTGAAAGCGGGGGATAAAAAAAAAATCTTCATCGACTCATTTTCATAATTTAAGGTTTTGTATTTACCTTTTACTGGCATGAAATACCTCTTCCGTGTTGATGGGCCGTAAAGAACACGATAAAAAAAATTCAAAACTTGTATTATGTAACTAGTGTTCCATCTCGTGAGAATCGGTGCCGGGACGAAGATCTTCTCGCTCGCTTTTGATAGGTCATTCATACATTACGCATTCTTATTTACATAAACGCAAAACCCGCATCAATGCATAGTGTAATACATGTTTGAAACATATACAGTAACCTTCTACTTTTCAGATTGTAATTAGATAATAATAAAAAAATAATATTGATTTTGACATGTTGCCGTAATCGTTGGTTACTCCTGTTTAAATCTCAGCAATTTAGGAGTGGGACGACTGGTTCGCCCGTTGTCAGGTATCTTCGGCAGTATGTTTCAGTGAGGTACATGTAGCACTTACATTTTGTATATATAAAGTCGGCATCAGTTCCGCGCTATCACAAGGAGACAAACACGAACATATCGCACCCTTCCAAAACACACGCATACACTACACGCATGCACCTTGCACACATGGGAGGCCGTCATAAAATGACCACAGCTGTTGATAGTGCGTTAAACAATACTAAACCAAACCAATCCGTTGGGAAAATGTCATTTTTCTATATTACGATACTTTTTTTTACAGTAGATATACTGAGAAATAAATATTCACATCTCGGTAAATGAAGAAATCATTACCAATTGGGACAATGGCATAACCTGCTACACTTTGCCTTTTCTTTTTGCGCTTTCTTGTCCGCGATCAAGGATCCCTGTTGCGCTGCAATATTGATTTCCCTATATACAGTAACTTATTTTATTTTGTTGTGGATTCAAATGCAGCAAGGTTGGGACTTCGTACCTCTGTTGACAGGTAGCTCAACCGTTCACAACGTTAGTATATCAATCCGAAGCCAATCCCTGACAGACATTATCATAAAAGCTAAAGACATACTGGAAAAAAAATCCAATGATGTGCTGTGTGCCTTCGGTGTGGTATTTCAGCGAGATAGCGCGGATCTGACAAGGAGTCAAGTTCACCAACATATCCTGTATCTGGCACACATACACGCTTACACAATACACATGGAGACACGTCATTAAATGACCTTAGCTGTTAATAGAACGTTAAACAGTGGAACAGGGACCCTTAAATGTTCGTTGTCTTTTTTTAATTTACTGTACAGAACGTTAAGTCATAAAAAAGGAGTGTACTTCTCTGTTTTACATTAACAATGAAATTCCTTTCCGGTATCACAAGGAGACAAACACGAACATTTCGTAGTCTCCCAAAACAGACACGCATACACTACACGTAAGGGAGTTTGAAGAAATCAATAATAGACCTTGTGCATCTCGCTGCGTGTATATCGTAAAAGGCGACTAATGTAGGATCTACTGCCGGGAGTTTCATCTTTGTCTTTTAACATTCCATGTAAGAAACAAACATTTATCTGCTGTCCCCTTTTGAGTCATTTGGTTTATAAGCCTACCTGGCCCGAAGGCGTGGCGCGGCCGTCACATTTATCCTTTAAAACGCTTCTAGTCTCAGAAGATTTTGACCAAAGTTGGTCTAGAGCATCTTTTGAAAAAGGGTCCTCGAGGGAAATAGAGGAAACATTTTCTCCTTCTGTACAAATGAAGGGATTTAAACCAAATATGGGATGAAGCATTCTTCGAGTTTCAATTTTGTATAGACGGAGGCTGTGGCCTCCTGGGGGTACAAGGCAGGGCCCAGAAGGGGGTATCGAGGGCTATTTTTAAAAGTATTTCCCTTTTGTAAAAAATGAAGAGATTTTAACCAAACTTATTCTGGAATGTCTTTTGGAAAAGAGGAGTCAATTCAATTTGGTTTGAAGGGATATGTGCCCCTTCCCACTCCTGGGGGAATAAAGGAAAGTATTTCTCCTTTTGTGCAAATGAAAGCATTTACACCAAATTGGGTCTGGAACAAGGGAAAGATGACTCAATATTGCAGGCTGCGATACCGTTTGGGGCAGAAGTATTGGAACAATAAGGCAAATGGAGAAAAATAATTAAAATCTTTTTAATAATGAAGGGATTTTTACCTATTCACACAGAATCTTTTGGGATCAAATTTCTTCTGTGTGAATAGAGGGATTATAACCAAAATAATTATAGATGTTCTGAAGGTAAAGGGGACTTGATTTTGTATAATTGGAGGATTTTGGGCACAGGGCAAGGCCAACTACGGGAAAAGAGCTTAAGTTTTAAAATCCTCCTCCTTCAAAGCGATTGGAGGGATTATTGTCTGCACACGTCATCAGATTATCAAATACATGTGTTACATAAACAAATGAAACTGGCCAAAAAGACATAGATACGATTCAACATCATAACGTAGTATAATATCAATTTTATGTTTTCGTTCGACTGTGCATAACGATCGTCAAATAACATATGAGCTACAATTTGAGTATGACTTTAAGATCCTGCTCCTGTGTATGTGTGTACATGTGTACAGGTGACATCACATGTAAATCAATTGAGAGATCTGATTTAAAGAGACTATGAAAAAATGGTGTAAAAACAAGTTGTTGACATGGTTTTTATTTTGAATTTCATTTAGCATATTTTGAACCGGTATTGATAATTTAGAAAGGTTGAAATTGCATCAATGCGTAGTACACAAAGTAATACACTCTGTAAAACGTAATGTTATCCTAGCTATAGAATCGTGGTTGTCCTTCCCCGCCTCCACACCCTGGCAGGCGGGGATCGGGAAAAGAATACACCTGCTGTTACCCACTGAATGTATCGTAGGAGGCGACTAATGCGGTAGCCCCTGCAGAATTGGGGATTTGCTTTGGTGTCCTCTATTTGGGAACATAAAAGCGACCAAAACAAATCTGCTGCACCCGTTGCAATATTTGGGATCTTTACCTTTCTTACTACTTCGAACTACCTTTTATTTTCTAGTGCCTTGCAATGTTGAGCGTTTGCCCAAATGAGGAAGGCAATGGGTTCTATCCACAAGACAGGACCTATCGAAGTCCTTAAAAGTGGTAGTTGTTATACCCTGCTTAACGTTCAGCATTTAGGGGAATGGCAACAACTGGTTTACCCGTTGTCAGTATAATGTGACCGGGCGGAATGCTGTGCTGGGTACATGTACCTTCTGCATGATATTTCAGTGATATAACACTATAAAGTCGGCATCAGATCCGCGCTATCACAAGGAGACAAGAACATACCCTGTCTACCGCAAGGATTATGTCCCCTGGCCGAGACATATATACCACAGTCTGAATAAATGGTAGTTTCTACTCCTGCTTAACTAACTCAGCAATTTAGGAGTGAGAGGACTGGTTAACCCGTTGTCGGTATAATCTGGCCGGGTTGGGTGTCCTGCTAGGTATCTTCGGCAGTATGTTTCAGTGAGGTAGCACTATAAAGTCGGCATCAGTTCCGCGCTATCACAAGGAGACAAACACGAACATATCGTAGCCTCCCAAAATACACACACATACACTACACGCATGTATCTTGCACACAGGGGAGGCCGTCCTTAAATGACCTTAGCTGTTAATAGGACGTTAAACAAAATCAAACAAACAAAAGCCAAATATCAGCATCCTAGTATACATATTTAATGACTGACTAACTTTTAAATTACTTGCAGTTAAAACGTTATTGTTGATGTGCTTCAAATAAGTTAAGTACAAAACAGGTGAAAAGTCTAAAATATTTGTAATATTTATTAATTCGAACTTCACTTCATCAATAGTATACCCCACAAGAACCTCCATGCCAAATATCAGCATCCTAGTATACATATTCAATGAATGACAAGCTTCTAAATAACTTGCAGTTTAAACTTTAACGTTGATGTGCTTCAAAACAGTTCAGAACAAAACGGGTCAAAAATTTCAAAAATTTGAAATTATTTATTAATTCTAACTTCACTTCATCAATAGTATACCCCACAAGAACATCCATGCCAAATATCAGCATCCTATTATACATATTAAATGAATGACAAACTTCTAAATAACTTGCAGGTAAAACTTGAACGTTGATGTGCTTCAAAATACCTTGTTCGAGTTTGGTGTAGATTTTCGAACTGAAATATTCTTACAAAAAAGTTTCGATGTAGTTGTTCGATATCAAGCGCTTTGTGTGTACCCCACACCTCGCAAGCATAGTTGGCTACACTGCCGACATATGTCTCAAAAGGTGACAACAGTGTGCAGAAATTTAACAACACATATTTACATGATCTTTTAAAAGAAAACTGGGCTTTCCTACCCTGTGACGCTAATTGTTTCAGCGTTAAATTAGAATTACCATTATAATTGAGTTTGAGCCCCAAATAAGAAAGAGAATCTCCAGACTGAAGTGTGACACCATCATACTGCCATGTTTCATTTTTCTGTAATACAGCCGATTTTCTGAAAACTACAATTTTGTTTTCAACGTTAACTGTTAGAGACCACCTCCTAGTATATAATAACAATTCATCTAACATGTGTTGTAGGCCGTCAACACTTTCTGAGAAAAGCACCCCGGTTTTGTTCTGATAACTTCCTATCTACGGTTACACTTGATTTTATTTTGATATACAAAGATTTGATCACATTTAAATGCTTACCATGACTTCAAGTTTAGAAATCTTATACTATAACTTATATCTCTCTACCGTATCGAAAGCCTTAATATAGTCTATGAAGCAACAGTAAAGTCTTTTTCTTACTTACTAGAAAGCGACTTGTTGATAATGGAGTGAAGGGCAAAAAAGTGGCATCTACCGTACCTAAGCCAGGATGAAAACCAAACTGGGCATCCGTAATTACGTAGAAACTGTCAGCCAATTGGACTAATATGGTGTTCAAAACACAAGTAAATAGTTTTAGCATATTACTAAGCAATCTAATTCCACGGTAGTTGCCCAGACTTGACGTGTTACGTTTTTTAAAAATAGGGACAATTAAGGCATTAGATAAACTTTTGGAAAATAACCGACCTCCAGTTTAGCATTGAACATAAGCCTGTTTGAACTCTATAAGATACTCGTTAAGAATTCCGTCAGTGCCGTGACTTTTTCTCTCTTTTCAACTTCTTAATAGCTGACTCTATCTCTTCTTTCAGAATTTCGGAAAGTTCCTCACATAAAGTACTTGAATATCATCACATCCTTTCACCAGAAGGAATTGTTAATTTTTTGAAATGATGATAAAATTCGTCTATACTGGCATTAAGCTTGCTTTTGGAACCTTTTCTAAATTTCTTGTAAAACAAATTAGGCTGATGAACTTTGATATTCTCAATCATATCACACGTTCAAGTAGGAATGTTTTAGTCTACGCGCTGTTACCTTATAAGCTCGCTTACTAGAAACAAGCCGCTCATGATTAACACTCGACAGATCAGCGTTGAAAGTTTTCAAAGCACGGCTATAACGCCTATACACAAATTTACAGTTATCATCAAACCAAGGTGTAACTGTCGTTGGACTGCTTCGGTCCTTGCATGGCTAAAATATTGCCTTGCAACGTTAGGAGGATTGGTGGAATGCCATAAGGTCAGGGAAGACGTCTATAGAACCAGAAAAACAATCTTCAATACCCTGACTAGAAGTCAAAACATTTTCCTCAACTAGACTCTCAAATATATGAAGACTATTGGCTAATAAATCATGACTCTTTAGAATTAAGATTATTCCAACGGAACAACTTGTGGCTACCACTAACAGGTGAATCAATTTTGTTATTTCAGTTCCCATATTTGCGTTTTGACATTTGATAACAAAGTGCAAAGGTGCGTGGTCAACGACGCTACAGCCCGTAGGAACCATTCGCACAACACAGTAGTAAACACGAATCGCTTACACACAGTCCGTCGGATTGGACCTAAAATTGTGTCCCGTGTGAGTCTGTCCACATCGCACGAAAAAGAGTAGGCGTGGTAACGCCGACACAGAGGTTAGGATAGTTTAGACCTTTAATAAGTGTTAGGTATATTTAATAGAATTTTAGACGGACTTCAAAAAATATATTTAATCAAATTCATTTTAGCTAGGGTTAAACTGATTTGGCTGGTTTCAGGGTCTTCCTCGGATAAACGTCATGTTACAAATTATCGTCACAGGAGTCGTCTTGCAAAATTATATTTTCCCCCGTGAAGGACCTATAGGACAGACGACTCCTATCTTCTCCGCCTCTACTCTCTCCCCATCTCTCCTTTCTCTACATGCTTTGTCCCTTCTTTTTCCTTATCTAGATGTTCTGGTCTACTGAAAGGCCGTTATAGCGGACGTAAAACCAACAAAATCAAAACCAATGTTATGATTTGTTTCATTAATGGACAGAGGGGTCAAATTAATTGGATGACCCATTGAAGTTGAAAAAGTACAGTCTGATAAGCGAGTCACACATAGGGCACACGTACATTTGTTGGCGCCGTAAGAAGATCTAGATCTGATCATCTTGTTCAATCACCGCATCCGACAAATTTATAGGTTCAGTATATTGTCTTCATTTACTTGTCCTTTTACCGAAGCAAGGATACATACGTCCGATATGCTTTATTAAGAAAGAAAATATCGCATTTGAAACATAATGTCGAATTGCCGATTGTCAAATCACTTCAAACGATACATCGTATTTGTACTCTCATACATATTACGTTTCAGAATTTTAAGTGAGTGAGAAAAGTTATTAGCGTCGGGTATGCAGTTTTAAGAACAGCAAACCGTTCAGAATATAATCGAGGCCGGTCGCTTATATTTGTTGCAAACCGACAACACGGGAATGGCTAAATTATGCGGCGTGATGTGCTCCAGTGCTTTTCAGTCGTGTCTTTCTATTCAAGCGTATTCTGCTGCAATTTATATTTGAAAAATGTGTTTTTTTTATTTATTTCTTAAATTTATTACGGCGAATTTAAACTCAAGAAAAATAATTTAAAATATTGCATCACTGAGGCTACTTTAGTTTTAGACTTTTTTTTGTTTTATTTTTAGATTGAAGGCACATAAGTATCGCTATCTAGTCACTGTTCGTGTTGGAAGAAATTAACATGTTATTTACCGATTCAGAAGCAGTACGTACCTTGCCACGCAATCTTTACAAAAGTCTTTGGTTCACACGTCGAGATACTCGATGAGAGTATCAATCGGCTAGCAAAGGGATGAGTGCTCAGGGATTTCAAGCGGCCGACAATTTAATAAGCTTTTCCTCAAAACATTTCCTGTTTTAAACACAGTATTACCTGACCACATGCAAAATTTGAAATGTATTGTATTGTAATCTGCTGCATCTGGTGTAAATGTATTGGTCTTGTCGATATATTCTGTGCTTACAACACACTACTGAAATGGACAGAATATTTTGGAGAGAATTTCTAAATTCTTATGGAAAGAGTAGTCATATTCAAGTGGTCAGTGGTAAAATTGCAGGCTTATTTGCAGAGGTATATTTTTTTTTATATAAAGCTGACTAGTTAAGAAAGTATCGAAGTGAATGCTTTCTCTGCCTATTCGTTGGCTAACCACAAAATGGCGTCACTTAAGCATTGCGCGCATTATGATTTGTTTGCTTGCAAAGCTGTGTCATTCAAATAGATCATAAATACCGTGTTGTCGCGTGCTGATTGGCAAACAAAGTAGTACTTTGAAATTTTAACAAACACTTCAATTTCATTCCACAATTCAGTATCAATACAATTGCGTATTATATGTCTATAGGATGATTTAAGTTTATCAAAAGAACTCTGAGCTGAAAGTTAGATTTGAAATTGTTTCTATTTTTCCCCCGGAACAAATTTCGCGCATGGATAAATACAGTGAACACCTTAAATCCGAGCTTGCCCTCCACGAGGGAGTTATTTTTGGAAGTTAGGCTAATTCGAACTTTTCTCTTCGCTCATTTTGTGAAGAATCCAGACGTGAATTTATTTTTTGATGGTATGGGAATCTGACTACAGTCGGTAGATTCTATAACAGCCTCGTTATTTGACATGTCGTCAGAAACCGAAAACATTTGCATATGAATGAAAAGTGAATGAATGACATCCATATAAGGAGATATCAGATTCCATATAAGGCCTGAGATACCATATATGGTCACAAATGGCGCTAGTGTGAAATGTGCAATTCCACGTTAAGCAAACTTCGTAGTGTGCGCAATCCCTTAGACACCCGCGTTACCTAACGCATGTGTCAAAAATTCAGCAAAATCTTCTCAAGACCCAGATGTGCTTATTGCTTCTCATCTCGTAAAACATTTGTAAAAATTGACTCTAAATCAATGTAATTCACGTGAGCGTTAAGGTCTGTTTGGACTTTTGTTTAACATTACTTTAGACAATTTTTATTTCCAACTCTTTGGCCAAAAGCATTACTGATGAGTCCTACAAGGACGAAACAGCTTTATGGTGCTGTGTTCATTTTGTGAAGGTTCAATCACTTGTGTGTGTGTAAGGTTCATCTTGTAACGTAGGCGTTCATTCGGTTTGATATGAGGAATGGTAGTGTTAAGCGTAAACAAGTAGTAGGTTTTGATAGAAGAAATAATTTTGAGGACAGTATATGTTCAGGATTGATCAAAATTTCAAACGCAAATCCCCAGTTCTGCAGGGTATTCCCACACAAGTTGCTGGGTGCCGTTTCACGACTCGTACGTAAAGTTACGGGTACCCGTAAACCGTACGAAGTTACTAGTGCACATAAATAAGTTACGGATACCCGTAAGTTACGCCCAAAACCGCACGTAACTTACGCCAACAAATACCTTCCGTAAACCACAGGTAAGTTTACGTTCAGACGTCATAAAAGGAAACAAATTGCAGCCGCATTGTGTCGTGTTAAATAAATAAACTCCAGTTGGCATTACATAGGGGATGAGTGTGTCTAAACCAACAAATCACAAGTAGAGGCCAAAAGTACAGTTTTTTTCCCAATATTTTAATTGGATGGTAACAGCGACGACAATATATTCCATGCATTTCTAGATATATTTCATGATTTTTAATGATGAGTTTTGTGATGAAATTGAACGAAATTTCAATTTCATAAACGATGATATTTATTTCAAAATACTGCAATATTATTTCGTTAGCTGATTTTGAAGATATGATATAATATTTCGCTTAATACTTATGCAGGTCGTTTTTCATGTTTAACTTTAACCTGATTATATCAGAAAAAAAAGGAATTTCGGCAAATTTGCTATTCATTTTAAGAAAAAGTATAAAATTAATATGAAATAAAAATGTGGGAAATTCTATTTCACGGTATATCAAAATTTGTTTTTATAACATTTCCGATTAACTTTAAGATGATTTAAAGTAAATTATGTAGAAATGTATGAAAGATGTTGTATGCAATGACGTGCCGTACACTTAAACGTTACGTCATTATCCAATTTGGTTGTATGTTATTTTACTAGGGGGTTTTACAATAATTTTCGCTGGCTTCGTTGTTTGATCCATTTTAACGACATTTTGCGTACATCTGCAGAATTATCCAAAGCTGCCGTTAATTAGGTTGATGTTATGACCCATTTCTTAAGTTTTAAAATAATATGAGTTAATTGGCCATTGTGTCCTATTAGAAAAACGCCAACAGTAAATTTGATACGGAGAAGAAAACTGATATCTCAATAACAGAACCTTAGATAATTATGTACATGTAAATACTACTAGCAAGAACAACGTGTAATTTTCTGGCAGGGCGTAAAGTCTTAAATTTGATGTCAAACAAATTCATTTGTTGTGTCATTTCGTCCGTCCTGTCTTTGGATTCAAGAGATCACATTACCCAACCTTGGCGCACCTGTTGCAAATATTTTTTAATTGAAAAAAATATGAAAGTATGTTAGAAAATGGTTGTTTTATAACGATTTAATCCCGATATAATTGTCATTCGACGAGTACCGCTTTGTGAAACTGTCCGTCGACCGACCTGATCCCTACCACTGAGATCTAGACAAGCCCTCATCCCCGAGTAATACTTTGTACATGTAGATTATGCAATGATTCAGTAGTTGAAAGGGAAAGCAACGGCAAGAAATCTAAAGTCGACGGATGTTATGTTTGAAGGTAACTAACGTTTAACTATCCGCTATCTTGTCGCTGTGATATTGTTGTGGTGCTTCTATTACGACACGTCGTAAGTCTGTCAATCTTTGGTGTTTTTTAGAGGATACACTTTTACTGTGTTGCATCCTTATAATAACAGTACCTACACAATTAATTGGCCTATGTTTGACTACTGATTCCGGTTCACTCCAAGAGTCCGCGGCATCTCCAAATCCAATAGCTTATTTATGTTTGAAAATCTTCAGTTACATGTAATATTTGTCCAGTGTTTTATTGTGCGCTATAATTATACGAATTGGAAATCATCGTTTTTGTGAAATAATAAAATCCTCACAATTAATATTTCCATGCCTAAAAATTCTACAATATTTAGTTATATCAGAGTTTTACAATGTACTTATTAATATTAAGTTGAACTGGTGAGTAAATACCCAGATAATAATACAAGTACTGTGACGGAATTAAAATCTAATTCCGTGGTACTGTCACATGTGCGATATTAGCTGTACATGTACTTGACAGTTGCTATATTTCTAATTCTAAATTGGCATAATATTGTTATGTATATATATATTTTAAATGTAACAGCCGGGTATTTTTTTACCTATAACTAGACAAATAACTAGTTGTAATACATTTGTTTTACAACAATTATGAAGCAAGTTTTTACAACTGATGCAAACGCGGAAGGAAGCCGGAGTACCCAGTCGGTCGGGCAGGTAACCCCTTACTTTTTCACGTCCGATCGGGTAATCGAACACCAGCCGCCTTGATGAAAGGCAAGTGCGCTATGAATCCACTGCGCCACCCAATCACCCGGTTGTAATGAAGCATATATGTTATAGACGTAAGCGCGTTTTGAGCTTCTCTTTAATACAGCACACACATTTATCTTTTGTGTCACTGCGTGTTATTTCGAATAGCCATAAATTTGAGGTTTTTGAAGTAATACTTACCATAACTTTAGTATGCATATACAATACCTACACCCATCTGTGTAGCCCAAAAACAAAAGATTCAAATATCCCTACTCTGCCGTTACCCCTCTCACTGATCCTGCCTTTATGGCTAAGAATCAGGTTCCTGGCTTCTCGCCCGATCCGATTAAGATTCCGTCTTTGACTGCCTTCGTTGGGTCTGAGGAACGGGATAGGTTGCTCTGTCCCTGTCGGGCGCTTATGCTTTACCTCGATAAAACCAGGGGGAGGTGGAGGTCCTCGATCTCGTCTGTTTTTGCCCATTAAGCAGGGTCAACTGGATATCTCCTCTCAGCAGTGTCTAGATGGATCTGTAAGGTACGGTAACGACCACTCGGATGATCAGGTTCGGGCGTTGTATAAGGTGAGAGCTCATGAGATCAGGGCCCTCCTCAATGGGTCCCCCTTTCAGGAGGTCATGCCCGCGGCTTTCTGGCGCGGACAGACTACCTTCACGGATTTTTATCTCCGGTCCCTGGCTTCTCATTCTGATGGATTGTATTCCCTTGGACCGGTGGTAGTCGCACAGTCTGTGGCTGTTCCTCCACAGTAATTCAGTGATTTTAAATAGTATGCTATCAGACACCACGGTGGTACACCTGCTCGTTTCACGGGGAGGTTTTCCATCTTTTAATTACTTTCGGGGCTTTATTAGGGGGGTTCCTTGAACCTTTTCCCTACCTTGAGCATGTCTCGAGTTTGTTCCGTCAGCCTGGTCTGCCTGGATTCGAAGCCTCCACTACAGTAAGACGAATTCGCATACTAAAGTTATGGAAATTATTACTGAAATGAAATTAAGGTTTTTGAAGTAAAACCAATTTTCATGATGTAATACTTACCATAGTTTTATGGAGTCCCACCCTGTATTCCTCCCCCTGCCTCCTCATCCCGGCTGCCTTAAGGCTCCATAAAAGGGGGTTTGAGGAAGGGAGATCACTCCGTGGCTCTGTCGTCGAGATATGGGTTACGTCACGGTAGGGAGGTAGGGATATTTGAATCTTTTGTTTTTGGGCTACAAAGATGGGTGTAGGTATTGTTTATGCATACTAAAGTTATGGTAAATATTACTGAAATGAAATTGCCTGTTTGCCAACATTTTGAAATTTCTATGCGGGTGATTACGGGTGCTTGGAATTGAAAGCATCAATAAAATGTGTGTATGTACACCACAAGGTGGACAATGACACTTTAAGTGGCATATTTTGAGTTGTTCTTTCAGATGAAATCATCAGATAATAGAAAATAGGAATAGTTGAAAATGCTGAATTTCAGGGTTCAAAATCGGGAATCTCCATCCAAAATAGGGAGAGTTGGCAAGTATTGATTTGTAGAATATGATATGTTTCTTCATCATTTCATTCATATTGTTAATACATGTAAAAATTATACAGTTGCTATGACATGACATCAAAAGAAAAGGCGGCCCGGGCGGTTCAAATACATCTACCCAGCTCTACCGGGCTCTCCGGGTTCTACGGGGTTCTAGTTAGTTGAACTACTGACACTAGAGAGCTCCACTTCTGAAAGTTCTGGCCACCTCATAAATGGAAATATTTCTATGAGAATCGCCATATGTTAAGCCTAAAGAAATCATTGAATGGTTAATATTGTAACCGCATGCATCTTGCACACAGGGTTGGCCGTCCTTAAAGAATGACCATACATGTTGATAGGACGTTAAACAATACCAAACCAAACCAAACTGTAAAGCGCTTTAAGGTTGCTTATTGTAGCTTGATAGGGCGCTACATTAAATGTTGTATATTATTATTTTTGTTACACTAGCCTAATCCTATTAAAAAATCAGCGTGTTAAACACTTTTACCAGTCAACAACGTATCCCCGATAGTGTAGCAGAAACCACTGTTTTATAATATACTAGTAACATATGAAACATCAAACACACATAGTACACACATGGAGGAAAATCCTTGAGTTACCTTACTTGTCAATAGGACGGTAAACCAACTACTCTTAACATACTCACTGTTTACATATCGGTAGAAGGAGGTCAGTACCTATTTATAGCACCATTGCAGTTCACAGCATCTCACCTTGTACAATATGTTCCATTTTTGTTAGTTTGTTAACAATCTGAAACTTTAGCCGTGTGCTGGTCATTTCACTCTGTAATATGCATTAACTTGACATAAATGTTACCTTGATATGTATTGTATGTCTAATTGTTTAATTAATCTAACATTAATGTCGTAATTGTCGCGCAATTCTAAGGAAAACTCAAGTGTAAATTACCTTTCGCAATGAATGTGAAATAATTATATACATCAATGTCAACATGCCTGTGAAGCTAGGCAGACGTTGGTTTTTACATGTATTCGCATTGATGGCGACATTTAACAACTTTGCATATATTATAGCGTTGTGGAATGACCAACTAAACGTTTTAGAATATGAATAAAAAGAAAATATCGCAGTTATTTAATACATTATCTAATATCATGCATATTGTTATATATGACTAAGACATATTTACACTGACTTATATTTAAATAAAATGAAGATAATTCGACAAAACGAAACCGCGCCCAGGTGCAGCATATCCCCCTTAAACAAGAGGCTCACATGACCTGTATCGCTAACCTGGATATGTTTAAGTTACTTGATTTGAGGTTAAGATATAGCAATCCATGGTCGGTCATTCATGTACATTTCAAATTTCAGAAAGATCCATCCAGTATGTCTGGTGATATATAGAGAACAAACTTAAAAGGTCAAAATCCAAAATGGCTGCCTGGTAGCCATTATGTTCCAATGATTACACCCTTATAATAACAGGCACTACAAAACAATTTGATGGATACAAAATTGGAACAAAATTCCGTAATCTGTATGGTATATTTCCCCTAATGGACCTTACCCACCTTTTATACAAAATGGCATTCCCTTGGCCCAAAGATGCTCCAGACCAAATTTAGTAAAAATATACAAAACCGTTCATGATAAGTAGCGTTCTAAAGAAAGAGTTGACGGACGACAGAAGCTACCCATGGCATAAGCTCGCTTACCCTAAATATGCTATTGACCCATCATTGGAATTGTGAACGAGAAGGGCGGAAAACTCGCACAGAAATATGTACAAACTGTTTTTTAATATCTTTATGTTGATGTGCTAGATATTCAATGCATATGAAGTGCAGATTTTGTAGTCATATATTAAGAAGTTACATTAAAGCTAGTACCTTTTTGGTGGAAGTCTATCATGTGTATTCAAATGAATGACGTTCGCCCATATCAGAAACCGCAAGGATCACTGTCTTAAAATAATATAAACATATTCCAAGGGTGATGATACATGGCCAGTAGCATGCAGCGGTGAAGGGCTACAGAGTTTTGACGTTTCCCATATTCAAGGTCACTGGGGTTAAACATGTTCAAAACGTCTGTAAAATGTCATAAATGCGCTGTAAACGTTAAACCAACTTATTCTAAATAACCAAAATGCCCAGGATGATGGTAAAGGACGAGTAACATTTTCAGGCAAAGAGGGTTAGTCCAAATGAATGACATTCACCCATACTTAAGGTCACCGGAGTCAAATGTGTTCAACATATTCAAACAACTTCTTCTGAATTAACACAGTACATATAGATGTTCAGCTCGATAGATAAAGAAACCATTACTGATGGAGGACTGGATTGCCTTACAATTGAATTATAACGTTGATTTCGCTACCCATGCGAATATTTTGTTTCTAAATGTTACTGTATTGTATATACATGTATGTATGGTTTCTGCGTCTTGAGTTAAATAGTTATATTATATAACACTTGTGTTGCTTTCATGCAGAGATTCTTTGAAATTTGTAAAAAACATATTGAAATGGCCTTTTCTAAAAGACACCTATTGCCATGAACCATATCATAACGTGTGTCGGTGTCCGAACCGTGATTTACCCTTAGCCAGGTTTGGTTTGGTTTGGTTTGGTTTGATTTGATTAAGCACTGTTTAACGCCCTAACAGCTATAGTCATTTAGGACGGCCTTCCATGTATGCATGTAGTGTATGCGTGTGTGTTTTGGGAGGGTGCGATAGTTCGTGTTTATCTCCTTATGATAGCGCGGAACTGATGCCGACTTTATAGTGCTACCTCACTGAAACATACTGCCGAAGACACCCAGCAGGACACCCCACCCGGTCACATTATACTGACAACGGAAGAACCAGTCGTCCCACTCCTAAATTACTGAGCATATACATATTTAGAAATAGCATTTATGTTTACCATTGATGTAAATTGAAACCAACTTAGTACTGTCAGTTATTATAAAACACTTAATACCAGTTTGCTGCTTTAGTTATGACTATTTACATGTTTACATGCCGATATGTGGAGAGATACATTCCTGTAGTCTTCAGTAATTCTGTATACAGCCGTTATGTGCCCTTCACTGCTTCAGATTCATTCAACAACTGTGCGTGTGTACCATTCTGGTCGTTGCTCGGGTATCGTCTCATTTCTTACAGTTACATATGTACCACAACAAATTATTGCAGATGTCGTCTAGATCTGGAACAACATGACAATTGTGTAAGTACATTTAACTGGTACCTAAAAGATTAATACAACTCAATATTACATTTACTGTTTATGTACTTTCAATGTTCTGTCAAATCTTTGTGTTATATAATGTATCATTGCATATGTAGACTGGGAAATAAAAGTATATGTACATATATCCTAATTAAGTTATAGAAGGTCTATGAACTTGACAGATAAATTCCTGTAATCTTCAACTAAATGATCAACTTCATAACAGTCTTCATATCCATCATATAAAATGCTATATACAGCTAATATGTGTCCGTCAGTGTCTTGGATACATTCAAGGACTGTGCCTGAATACCATTCTTTCCCTTGTTCGGTTATGGCTTACACGCCGATCAACAAAGCACCAGGAGTGTTAAGGGTTATTTTAAGAGTTATATTCGTTATCGAGAATACATCAAGTACGCAAATATGTATATAAAATAGTATCAAATTCATTCGACAACTTGTTTAGGAGATATGGCATTACAATGAGACAACAACACGTATTTTCATGATAAAATGCGTGAATATCGTCTGTTGTGCTCTATTTGGTTGAAAATTCGCGAGTTTGAAGGAAATTAACTAATCATTTTACATTTTTTGAAATCCTGCGCATACCAATCTTCGACATGCTTAACAGTGTTCATTTGTAGAAAGGAATTTTTGTTTGTCATATGTGGAGGCTTTGATTTCTGCATGCTAACTGCCTAAAAAAACATATTTTGGCTATTTTTGCAAAGCAACGTAATTGTGTTGCTATGGTAGGGCATCTACAAATGCGCGTTGGAAAAAAATGCACCAAGAAAAGATAGCCCCAATAAACCAATATGATGCTTATAATAGAAAATGGTAAATAAATTCAAGTTGAATATTTCACTTTGTATGAGGCCAAAAATGACCCGTAACGCCTCAAGTCCTTTCTAAACACGTTGTCTGGATGTGGAACAACAAGACACTTTTCAGGATACAAAGCTGAAACATGTTCCAAATATGTATAATATAATAAAAATGACCTGTCGATACTGATAGCTTGTGGTTATGTTTAGATTTGTTTGTTTGCAACTTGGAGTAATATATAAAAAAACTACTTTGAATAAGCCATGGAACAATATATTGGCAAACTATGTATACTACGCAGTGCAGTAACTGGCAACATGATGCCACTGGTAATTAATTAGATGATGTTTACTGTCATTTTCCGGAATAACCTCTGAACAACAAATGATGTCCTGGATTGGGCAGCTATACATCTGTTGAAATCAGCTGTGCTGCAGGTATGTAAAAGTACTTTTGCCTACCTGTTTTTGCAATGGAGACGTATCATTTGATGGGCCAGTGGTACACTCCTGTGCTGAATATTGAGATTCTCCGTTTGCTGGCAGATTCGTTAGTGTACCAAAGATTATTTGGGAACAAATAAATTGATTCATTTCATTACACATGCAATTAATTCATGTGATATTCATGTGAAAAGAAAAACGAATTTCATTCACATGTAAAATTCAAAGCAAAACATTACCTTGTGAATTATTTTTTTAAATGATGCCTAGGTTATAGTCCAAATGATATTTTTTCAATGAGAATTTGATACATGTTTTAGAGGTTATTTTACATTTCGTGTTCACATGAAATTCACGTGAAAATTATCACATTTTTTTAATGAATTTAATATCCTTTTTAGTTTGATGAGTCCCATTATTGAGATAAATTAATTATTAGAGTCAGTCCACACAGAAAGCATTAACTCAGCACTCAGACAATTCACTCCCAAATATCACGGACATTGCATGGTAGTGAAATTACCAGATGTCATGTACAACCTAAAGCATGTACTTACTTGGTTTTGGAAAAAGGTGATGCATTTGATGGGCAAGCAATGTACTTGTATGGTGATGCATTATCAAGAGCTTGGGGCCTGTACACATAGTATTATGTAAAACTATATTCCTTTAGCTTATTTAAAATTTCAAGTGAAGTTGACACTGTACAATCCACCTTACTTGTATTTCACTCATCAGCTTAAAAATCACCATGATCAGTTGATGTCAAGAATACAAGTCTTCCCACAACAATATGGTTCATTGTGACCTTGAATATAAGTCAAGATCATTCATTTTAATAACTTCGTAGCCCTTCATCCAACATTGCTACTGGCCAAATACCATCACCTTAGCTAGGCCTCTTGATTATTCAGACCACAGTCTTACCCAAACACCTGGCTCTCGAATGCCTGGGGAGAGTCCTTTCCTGGATGCTAGAAGTTCATGGAGTATAACTTGGTAATAAAATGAATAAGTTTGGGTACCATTTGTTGGTATGGTTTGTTCATCCATGCTGAATTACGAATGTTCATCTGGCCCTGACACTGGTAATAAAACGCATGTTGTTTTTTCAGCTGCAATTTGCCATTTACAATTTCCAGGCAGAACGATTTTTGTAAATTGGCAGCCTCCTCAAATTGATTGGTTTGTTAAGGAGACGATTCTTCATTTCCAGAAGTCCCCTACATCCAGTAACATCTCTAACTATCGCATCTGGAGTGACTGCTAGTGAAGGGTGTGTATTACTAATACCCAATCCCACATCCTCTACAGTGATGTTGATGTTCTCCTCTGCCTTTTTCAATATGTAGTCCTGTTTTGTGACTCTTTCCAGTGTCGGTCCCCTAACAGTGTGTTCATTTCCACCCCAGTTTCTATACAGAAAGTCCTTTACGAGATGTGGCACAGGGCTTGTTGGGTTGCGTTTGACAATCCTACCAAAATTTGATGCCGTGAGTCGTTTCTTTCTCTTACATTTTTAAACTGTAGACCCCTGGTCGTCAGAGATGTTAATATGTTAATGAAGGAATTTCGTTTGTTTAGATTCAAGGTCTGCCTTATCTAATTCCGGCACAACATCCACTGCCTCTGGCCCCCATCTTTCTCCAGCTTTCTGAGTGGTGTTCTGTCTTGTACATTTCATTTTCCACTTCCACCTTCGATTCTTCTGCTCTGGCTTCTGTTTAGAAATAATGCTTCTTTGGAGGTTCTTGCTGGATTCTGCAAACACTTTCATGAAATGCTTGCCAGGTGGTGTTCCAGTGCTGCGTTCCCAAACAGTTGGAGACCACAGTGGTCCTAAGATCATGCGAACACCAGCTCCATAGCACCCGGCATGCCAGGAGCCTCTGTTGCAGAGAATGATGACCTTCCCTCCATCAAATTTTGATCTGACATGCATCCATGACTCATAAAGAATGGTTGTTAAATGTCCCACTAAGCGTGAGGCTTTGGCTGCAAGGCGTTGTAACAAAACTATAACATCTGCTAACATGGTGTCAATCAGATCAGCTTGAATTGACTAAGGTCACAACCCTTCTGGGAATCTTCCTGCGCAGAATGTGATGATCCTTATAACCAAAATGTAACTTGGTCATTAATTACATCATCCATCATGTCAGATGTTTCCATTGGTGCATCCTCATACTTATCAGCAGAGCGACCTTCATTAACTGAACTATTTATTGTGTGTGATGGCTTATATGGCTTACTAAGTGTTAACGTTTGACGACAGTAAAAGTGGGAAAGAGAGTAAACATGAACACATAATGCGTAATCTAGAAAAAAGTGGCCAAAGACATTGAGTGGTAATAAAAAAGAAACACAAATATTTCTCTTTTTTTATACCTGTCAATGCATATATACTCTTTATGAGAACATGTGGAAAAGGATATTCGTCTCGTGAATATTCCTTTTTACAGAAAGGTTTGTCCCGTAGTGTAGCCCCGTACCCATTTGGACCGGTCACATTCCGGTAATACATATTCCTTGGTGTTTATAAATAATGCCGAGATGCCAACAAATATTTCTTCATTTAAATTTTGAATAATGGCATTTGGGCAATTAACTTCTGATGATAAATAATTACCGTTAAGGGAATTCAATAGGTTCAACAAGGACTTAGAAGTTATTATTCCTTGATTCCATACTGCGATAAGAAGTTGCAGTTGCCTGACTGCCCCTATCTTGGGACCTCTTTGAAAACATTGCATCTCGGTCAGACCACCTGTGTTTAGTGCATCGTTTCAAAACTGTCATGTGACGTTATTGGCGCTATTTTTAACAGGGCTTTCCTGAACAATCCAAATGTTCAAACTGGACATTTGGAACGGAATATGAATATTGGAATAGTAAGGTTACATAAGTGGAAGAGCATACAATAGATACATTCATTAAAAAAAATATGGCTCTTCACGTGATGTCCTTTATGTGTAAAACTTCAATCGACAAATAAAAGCATAAGTAGTTTACTTTTTCTGAGAACATCCATTCATTTAAGTCTGCATCAACTACATTTGACGCAGCAGCTAGCTTATTGACAGTAAGAATCAGTTTCCAGACAGTTTATACTTCTATTTACCTTACTTTTGAATAAACAGGTAAGGTAGATTAAACAGGTAAGCAATCTACCTATAACTATTGTACTTTATCAATGCCAAATTACATTTATGACCAACCCGCCAACTAGCACGGCTATATTTCCAAATTTAACGACAGAAAGGATGTTTTTTATGTACTTTATATATGAACTAAAGAGAAATATTCCCTAGCCGCGTCGGTAGGAAGCGGCTAGTATTTTACCAGGGTGGCATACTACACCCCCACCGCCTTCCAAGAAAGAACTTGTCTCGAGTTTTCAAGGCGTCATAACGACTCCTTTGCAAGAATCGTCAATAATTTTGTCATATCTCCCGAGTCCCTATATATAGTGGCGCCAATGTAATAGAAGTCATACTTTTGTGTGACTCCGCTAGAGGTCGATCACCGGACCTCTGGTTTACCAGTCTTACCAGGGGTGTCTTTGGGCGAGCCCGAGAACAGTGTTTTTTACTGTTCTAGGAACAAGATTCTCACACAACCTTATAGGTAAGAATAATTGGAAAGATAGCGGTATGTTATTTGTATCATCATTATACAAGCCATCTCAAACTTTTCTTTGATAATGTCTTTGCTAATATTGTTATATTTTGCAAATAGATAATGTGAAATCAGTTTAGAATTAACATTTTTGTATTCTAATTTATGCAATCAGTTTTTATACGACCGTCAAATTTGACGGTAGTATTGTGGTATTGCGTTGTCCGTCCGTCCGGCGTAAACTTTTTTTGTCTGGCAATATCGTCCTACATTTTTCGACTGATCTATTTTAAATTTGGTATACGTTATAATCATGATATGAAATTATGTCTCCCGGTAAAGAATTTTGATTCGACAATTTTTCCAAAAGTTATTGCCCTTTGTTCATTTCAGTATTTGAATCTTGTCCGGAGATCTCCTCCTCCAATTTTCTAACGATCTCTTTGAAACTTGGTATACATGATAATCATGATATGAAGTTGTGTCTCCCATAAAAAGGATTTTGATTCGACAATTTTTCAAAAAGTTATTGCCCTTTGTTCAATTCGGTTTTTGATTTTTGTCAGGAAAGTTCCTACATTTTTCAACGGATCTCTTTGAAACTTGGTATACTTTATAATCATGATATGAAATTGTCTTCCTTTTTCCAAAATTTATTGTCTTTTGTTCATTTCGCTATTTGATTTTTTTATCTGAAGATTTTCTCCTACATTTTTTATAGCATATCGGCTAACCACTCTTATGAATGATGCAGATCTTATTTCAATTTAAGAAAGTAAATAACACTATATGGCATTCGACGGGCGTATTTTGTTTTGAAATTCTTATTTGCAAAGTCAGCATTTGCAGGGACGTATAGTGAAGGGGATTAGCAACTCCCTCTTTGCCTTACCAATTTAATGACACGTCAATCTAGACTTACCTCCTCCTGATTCAGGAGTAGATAGCGAGCGCCACCTATCTCAATTTTGACAAACCAAGATGGCGTCGATATCGATTACAGAAGTTGGCGTGAAAACAAACCAATCGCGATAAGTGTTCTTACGTCTTTTGTTTATCCCATTGTTATAAGCTGATTGTATTACTTATAATTGATAAAATCTGTGGTATCATATTAATTGATGTTTCGTTTTTGGGGTATATTTTTCTATTTTTAAACGCTATGTAACGCGTGGTTCAGAGTATTGTGGTGGGCGTCGATAGACAAAAATACGGGGTAAAAAAACCCACATGTATGTGAACCACCTCACTCCAAAAGTATTTGACCGATCGTTTTGAAATTAGCAGCAATAGAAAGCTGAATATTTTTGATAACGACCCAACCTATTTTAATTGCAAATAATATAATTTAACTTGTGTTATTTTTGTGTCAAAAAGAGTAAATATCAGCATTATTTTTCACTGGAACGTAAATCATTATTGCGAAAGTAGTTGGTGACTGCTCACTGTTTTGATTAAATTTTATAAACTATCGTTTATATTTTTTAAAACAATTAATATCAATAAACAGCTGAGTAATTTCTATGTTAAGTAGGCCTGATTTGATTTGCATTACTTGGAACTATAGCGATGTCACAGATGAAATTACTCGTCTGGTAACGAAGGACA
>NW_018480055.1:0-2681 GCF_002113885.1 Mizuhopecten yessoensis | reverse complement strand
TTTGTGTCAAAAAGTGTCAATATTAGCATTATTTTCACTGGAACGTGCTTTACGAAATGTGATTTGTTGTAATAGCCACCAACACAGCCGAAAGGCTAGACATAGTGGCAACGATAGCCCTATCCCTGGAATAAAAAGAAGACCTACTAATACACAGTCCCAATCAGGGCTAACCGTTATCAAAACACTTCCATCTCGGCGAGATTTTAACGCTAGTGCGCAAGCGCGGGCTGATCGAAAGGGGCTCTTGATGACTTCGCGGTTCGGTGAACAAACACAAAAGCGACGTGCTATAGAATCTTGACTGGGGCAGAGTTGCCAATCCCCTCTATATACTGTCCCTGGCATTTGTGATTTTATTACGTTACTGTCCAGAATGTTTATGTTGAACTGTTGTAATAACAGCATATCATGGCCTTGGCATGTAAAAAATATAGAAGGATACAAAGTTATCAGAAAAAAACACTTATTGAAAATAACTTTTATTAAGTCGCATGAGGTGTCTTTACAACTATACCTGGACAATTGTACGCTTCCTAAAAATCTTTGTTCAATTACCTGCTGTCTGTCCTCGGCAGGTTATGCAATATAATGGTTTCTCGCTCTGCTAAGTAATTCCGACACGTTTATAGATACAGGTGTGGACTAGCCGTTCTCTCACACTAAATATTAAAGATATTTCCCGGTGACTATCCAGATTAGACACTTACTATATAAGTATGTACAATTGTTGATCAGGGGCACTGGCAACCATCCACCTCGATATACTGTGGTGAAAGATACTCGAAATTCATCCAATACATGGTTACTCGAAATCCATCCAATACATGGTTAAACAGAGTCCTGCTGATCCGAACAAGACTCTGGAATTCACTATCTGACCATTTTGATACTACCTGCTGAACGAATCCTTGTATTTTAGGCCTTTCTTCTCTTGTCAGGGACCCGTAAACACACACAAACGGTACTTGTTCAAACAAGTGCAATGGCGTCTCGATAGACTTTAAGCACTCTTTAAGATATGGTACTGTCAATAAAGGTTAATTTTTTCAGCCATCTTTGTTTGCTCTTTGTTCGTTCTAGCTGTTAGAGCGTCTGTTACGGCACGATTTCTCGCCCCGACACGATTTCTCACCCGGGTGATAAATCGTGCTAAATTTGCGACGTTCGCAACACGATTTCTCACCCCGACACGATTTCTCACCTGGTTGAGAAATCGTGTTAGGAGTAGGCATATTATCCGGTATCACGATTTTTGGCAATTGTGGTATATTTAGGCTTTTTTATAAAGGAACTATTAACAGCTATGTTAAAATTACAGAGGAGCCTGCCCCCTAATAAATTTTGTTTCAGAAGTGCTACGAGATGTATGCTGTTGTTTTAACTTTTTTCAATCCCTTATACATCCGATAATATTACTTTGAATCACTCTTCTAAATATTTAGATGATTAATTAACCTTATTACAGCATGGGTGTCGAAAAATGGAATATCAGCCTTCAAGTATTTTTCTGAAAAATAATCGCATTTTTCGCATCGTATTACATGGGAAAGGAAGTTTACTTTCATGTAGTGCTGTAATGATATATTTATCATCCAGAGTGTGAGCTAAATCGAACTTTTGTGAACATTTTTATGTAAAATACAATTCCAAATTCCAATTTATTTCATTACCTGGCGTGATCAATAAATATTTTGTTAACAATCAATTTTGAGATCAAATGTAATTTTCTTACATTGCTTTTAGGATATATTTCATACTCAGTTCTTAATATTCATTTCATAATGAAGAGTAAATGTATAGGTCGCCATCCTATCTTCGCGAAATCTCATAAATGTAAAGGTACACGAAATGTAAAAATATATATATATATAATGGCTTTTGGATAGACTGACTTAAAGAGACTAAAAAGAATTTGAAACATAACGTTTTGAAGATGAAACCACTAGTAGTTTTGTTTTCTTAACAATCAAGGACCTGTTTTACGGATCCTGTTCACATATAAAATGTTGTCTTTGTTTTAACAATATTAATTGATTTTATGTTATTGGCAATGATCTAAACCCTTGTACACAGGTTATCCTATAATGAAGAGAGTCTTTGAACTATCAATCATGAAGGTGGTCATCTGAAATAATTGATCACCTTTTAGAAGTGTCGTACATCTTGTCAAAGAATCAATCAGCCTTCATTCTCAATTTTTGTCTTTTGGATGAACCTGGCTGCAAAGCTAAAACAGGTTGGTCAAATAACAGTTTCTCAAAATCCGTATGTAATTTGCCCCATTTCTTTCTTCTTCAGAATATAACAAAACTGCACAAAATGCTCTTTTACTGTTTTGGGTTAAGATAAAAACTGATATCTCTTGTAATTAGGTGTTTCGCTCTTGGTATGTCTCAGCCTAGTATTCAAAAAACCTTTCAGGCTGTATTACAAGCATTGAAAAAATCTATAGTTCCAGTGTTCCTTCGTCCTGACCATTTGAGTAGGGTATATATATTTATATTTAAAAAGTGCTCTCATTAAGCTTCAGAGAATGTCTTACGGAGGCCAGAAGGAGCATAATTATCTTAAAGCCATGAGCATAACTCTACCGAATGGCTACATTTTGAACACAGTATGGCCATTCTCTGGGCGCCAAAATGATGCAAGCATTACAAAAACATCATAGACAAGCTCAC
>NW_018480054.1:749584-749757 GCF_002113885.1 Mizuhopecten yessoensis | reverse complement strand
CCTGTGCTAAATCTTTCTTTGTCGCCATTTTGTCAAAATTTGCCTGTGGGGAAACTATTATAGATCCGGGGGAGGGGGCTAACAAGTATAGATCCGGGGGAGGGGGCAAACTAGTATAGAGCCGGGGGAGGGGGCATACTAGTAGAGAGCCGGGGCAGGGGACCAACTAGTAT
>NW_018480054.1:735887-749441 GCF_002113885.1 Mizuhopecten yessoensis | reverse complement strand
GGGGGAGGGGGCCAACTAGTATAGAGTCAGGGGAGGGGGAAAACTAGTATAGAGCCGGGGACGGGGGCATACTAGTATAGAGCCAGGGGAGGGGGGAAACTAGTATAGAGCCGGGGGAGGGGACCAACTAGTACAGAGCCGGGGGAGGGGCCAATTGGTATAGAGCCGGAGGAGGGGCAAATTAATATAGAGCCGGGGGAGGGGGCCAACTAGTATTTAGCCGGGGGAAGGGGCATACTAGTATAGAGCCGGGGGAGGGGGCATACTAGTATAGAGCCGGGGGAGGGGGCAAACTAGTATAGAGCGGGGGGAGGGGGCCAACTAGTATAGAGCCGAATCGAGTAAATGCAAGCCTCAACAAACCCGTTCTGATATGGCATAATGTTGTGTCAATAGTTGGTTGAAGCCAGACATTCTGAAGGTTGGTATATACCTATCTAAACTGTCTTGACCTTTAGAATGTCTGGTTTTCACTAGCCAAAAGTATACCCCTTTCAAAACCAATTCCAGAACTCCCTTTAAAACCACTCAAAGGGCGAAAAGGTTGTGAGGGGGCGTAATCATCTAGTCAAAGTCCCTCTCCCCTAGAATTATAACCAATGGGAAATAATTAATCAGCCTATATCCCCCCACTCTAAGCCCCTAATATCAATTGGAGTCACACTCAGTTCACCAATAGTTCCTCCCCTAAAATGCAGTACCATTACCTGGGAGAAAAACAATCGCCTAACTAACAGTATTTCTTTTTAAAAAACCTGATGGAGGAGGGAGGTGGGGTGGGGGGCAATTACCCAAAAAATCCCAATCCTTAGGACAAAACCGAAGGGATTGGCAGATAAGAAGGTGACCAAAAAGAGCCAATATACACGGCAGAAGAAATCACCATACATTCCCCAATGAATGATAAAAAGGAAATAGTCAGCTAGTTAATAAGTTTCCTCAACGAATACTAAGAGAGGGCGGGGCTGGGGGAATCAATCAGGCAATAGTCTTCTCCTAAAATCAAATGCAAAGAAGGAGTCAGCAAGTCGATAGTTTCTCATTTAAACCCTGTACTACAAGGGAAAGAATATCCTAGCAGTAGTTTCCTTCTAAAACAATACAAACGGGGAAAGATCAGTTACCCTATTTCTTCCGTGGGGAAAGAAGAAACTTTCTGGTGAAGAAAGAAATGACCACTTCACCGGTATGGAAATGTTCCCATAATCGATCCCGCTGTAGTAATGTTTATTTCATTAAAATATTTGTATTTTATACGAGAGTTTAGACACAGGTTACTGTGTGATAAAGTTTAAACATTACATAGTGATACTGTCGAACAACTTATTTGTGTAGTTTTGTTTTATATCTATGAACGACAAAAACGAATAATAAGTTATTGTGTTTGGATTAGAATAAATCGCCTTTAGAAACTTACAAAGCTGATATGGAAAGAAAGGGTTTGTGTTTTATAATTATTATACATGCTTATAAAACCGAACAATTCACCCAAATACAGTTAACCGATTGTTACAGTTTGTTTTAAAGTCCCATTAATCTTCTTACGGTATTACCCCTCGACCGGTTAATATTGATACAGGTATTTACACCCAATGAGGTCAATCGTTATTTTTGTATTAACTTATCTCGTGTAATAACTACAGTCACAATCTAATCAATATCTATATTACACTTTCGTTTTCATAATTATGTCATTTACTTACATATGCATCCATATTTATATTTAGAAAAAATGCCCACAGATTATGAATTAAAATTTTATCATTTTGTCTGATGGCTACGGTTCCGATTAAGATAAATGAGTCATGCGATTAAACAGACGAACCAAGTATTTTGTTATAAACAAATAACAGCAAGACGCGATTAAAGCGAATATTTTCATTACTGTTAAAAGTAAATGGAACCGATCATGAAGAGAATCAAATTATCACGGAAATTCCCGAATGGTTTCCGACCTGACGGTACATGTAACCATAGAAATCACTACATTGTTGCCGCAAAAAATTCTGATCTTCAATTTGGTAAAAATAAAAGTTGTTAAAATGTGTCATACACAGAAGGAAACCATTCAAAGAGATGGAATTCAATTTTCCCGTGAACATAAATATAACGATTGAAATATTTTTGACATCTATAAGTTTCAATTTTCCGTAAAATATGTCCAACCATTTATGACATGAGATTCGGGCTGGCTGGTATAATGAGGCTAGATACAAGACACAAGAGGGATTTTCATTTCATGTCGTGTGTTAACATTAACTACATTACATGTCCTGTGTTAACATTAACTACATTACATGTCCTGTGTTAACATTAACTACATTACATGTCCTGTGTTAACATTAACTACATTACATGTACTGTGTTAACATTAACTACATTTCATGTCCTGTGTTAACATTAACTACATTTCATGTCGTGTGTTAACATACCGACCCACTCCAAACAATAGTGTTCAGACTAACGAGAGTTAATACACACAAACCAGTGTCCATACCGACCCATTCCAAACAACAGTGTTCAGACTAACGAGTGTCAATACACACAAACCAAAGTGTTCAGACTAACGAGGGTTAATACACACAAATCAAAGTGTTCAGACTAACGAGTGTCAATACACACAAACCAAAGGGTCCAGACCCACCCCAAACAAACAATAGTGTTCAGACTAACGAGGGTTAATATACGCAACCCAAAGTCTCCATAACCGACCCCAAACAATAGTGTTCAGACAAACGAGTGTTAATACACACAAACCAAAGGGTCCAGACCGACCCCAAACAAACAATGGTGTTCAGACTAACGAGGGTTAATACACAGACGCCAAAGTGTCCAGACCGACCCCAAACAATAGTGTTCAGTCTAACGAGGGTTAATACACACAAACCAACGTATCAAGACCGACACCAAACATTAGTGGTCAGACTAACGGGGGTTAATACACACAAACCAAAGTGTCAAGACCGACCCCAAACATTAGTGGTCAGACTAACGAGGGTTAATACACACAAACCAAAGTGTCCAGACCGACAGACTGAATATATCATCAATTCACCAATAAATGTAGCCACTTTAGCTTTTTAAGTTGACATTTGTATTTTTATCTTCTTTTTTTTTTTTTTTTTATCATAGGCCATGAGGAAGTGCATGTCAGTAATGTTTTTTTTTAATTTATGCATTTACATCAATTAATAAATTAAGTTTAAAAAAATGTACGGTTGCCATGATTTTTAAGAAAATGTCAATATCCTCAACCGTTTTAGAAATTTACATTGTACATTAAGTTGTAAAAATCCCTTAACCCATTTTTGTACGGGTTATATGGATCTTATCAGTGAGCATGATCTCGACTTCTTAACGGTTGATATTTTTTCTCATGTTAAAATAACCACATATTCATCTTAAGCTCATGTCCTTGATTGATAGATATATTCTTGCTTTGACCGATATGAAACTGTGATACAGACAGTTAAATGTATGGGTTGTAGAATTCAATGTTTTGTTTATTATTAGAGTAAGTTCGACACGCCACACAATGTGGGTGGCCGGGTGGCGCAGTTGATAGCGCGCTCGCCTTCACCAAGACGGCCGGGGTTCGACTCCCCGATCAGAAGTATTGAATCACGTGACCGACCACATGGGTTTTCTCTAGGTGTTTTGTTTCATCCCACATAAATATTACCTGCTCTCTTCCACCTGGGCCAACAGGAGTGCTAAGACAAATTGTAAAATAAAAAAGGTTTGCATTTTATAAATAAGTATACATCACACATTATTTCAGTGTCATACCAGTCCCTATACAGGAGTCGCTCCGACACACGACTATCTATACAGGACATTCAATAAACGCGACTGATATCTTGAGTTGACTGTTTGTTGTTTAATGTGTTAAATACAATACAAATTACAAAAATAAACAAGAGCAAAAGTCTAATAACCATTGTACCCGTTACTTGTATAGAATGTTGTAAACACATAAGTCGTCTATTGAAACACCAGAGGATCTTTAATCCGCCCGACTGTAGGTTTCCGTACAGTAAATCCTCACCAGGTCGCGTGTATTAGGCCCACAGTGCACTATGGTTAGTGTTCAGAAGATCACATGCCCTATTTTCGTATTCTGACAAGGGAAATGAAGGCGGCCTTTGACGCGGTTATATGATACAGGGGAAGTGATATCCGGAACACACGTTGTTGTGTATGTCCAGACTTTCTGCGATGTAGGAAGAAAAAACAAACTCATTTCGTTTTCAGAAAAACATCAAAATGACGACGATTTCGAAATTCGGACGGACATTGCTGGTCGTTCTATTTTTACTCTGTGATTTTATTTCCGGTCAAAGCTTTCCGAGCGGTTGTGCATACAGCAGCACCACAGGAATTCCAGGAATATTCACGTGCGACTTTACGACCGTGACGCTTCCTCTAACATTTAACACCTTCAGTTCCCCTTATCCCCAGCGTCTCGTTATCAACAACGTCGACGGACAACTTCCGGCCAGCTCGCCATCTGCGTCGTTTTCCGGTTTCAGTAGTATGTCCACTGCCAACTTGGACACCAATTTTCCCGCCAGTTTAGAGATCAAATGCGTTTCTAACGGGAACCTGTTGCTGTTTGCCGGGACTTTCTCGGGGCTGAGCTACATGCAGGAACTAAAGATAACAAACTGTATCTTGTCTGGTGGACTTCCAAATAACGTCTTCTCCGACTTCGGCGATCTGGATTCTCTAATAATTGACGGCGGTTCAATTAACGGTCTTAATGCCGACAGTCTTTCCGGATTAAACATCACTAAACTGTCGATCCCTAACGCCCTGGGCATGTTCGCTATGATGAACCTTGCCTTGAACACCAATACATTCCCCAGCGGCTTCTTCTACCCTCTGAGCAAGGTGAAGGCCATCATTCTGGACAACCTCTCCACGTCATCGGCCATGTCCCTGCCCACCGATACCTTCACACAGAACACGAATGTGGAGACTTTGTCTCTGTCACACAGCAGTCTAACTAGCCTCGAGAACAACGTGCTGTCCAGTTTGGGGGCCCTGAACTACCTCAACCTGACAGGGGTCAAGTGGGCGTGTACCTGTGACTCCCTCTGGATCCTCAGCACCATCAGCACGGAGAGCATCAACGCCATTGGAGGCCCTGTGTGTGACACACCATCAGACTATCAGGGTAGGTACACCTAGCCCCTGGGACGGGAATGGGACGGTAGAGGGTAGGGAGCGTGAGGGAATTAACACCATCAGATAATGACGGTATGAAAATCTAGCCCGTTTGACGGGGAAGAGAGGTAGTAGAGGAAATCATCGTGTGTGATCCCCAGTCATCATACTGGAAAGCCTGTAGGACGTGAAACAGTGATGATAGAGGGAGTGAATTGCTCTACATGTAAATAGATGTGATACCGTCAGACTGTCAGGGTAGGTATTACACCACGTGTGGGACGGGAAATAGGAAGCATGGTGTGTGTGACCCAGCCAAACTATCAGTCATAGATATCGTCCAGGAATCAGGGTTATTGATTGACAACAGATTGTTACAGCACCTTATCACAGGGATGAGGAGGGTGCCGGGGACAAGAGCGGATAACGGCGGATTTAATGTTTCGTAACACTATTCAGCGATCTTATAACACATATAAATCAAAAGAATCAGAGCTACTCGATTTCAGATTGTTTATTTATTTATTGTTATTTATCCATTTATCTATAAATTATGTATATTTCAGACAAAAGAGCGACCACCTATTACTACAACATGTGTCCGCAGGATGACGCCTGCCGGGGAACCCCAGGTATGGTAGACACAGTCTATATTAATCACACACCTTCCTCCTGTAAAACACAAACTAAAGTTTCAGTCATCGAGTTGTCTCCCTCACATACTAATTTTATTCGTGGAGTTATCTCCCTTACTATCACTTAATAACAATCAACATTCAAACGTAGGGAAGACACAGGCTATCTTGTAAGCACAAGAAAGGTAAATACGACGGCAATACCGGGATTCGAACCCGGGTCCCTCTAAACTCTAGACGGACACTTTAACGAATTGAGTTATGATGTACCTGGTCGCCGGCGATCGACCCAGTCCAGTTGCGTTACATTCCTTAACCTCCCTGAAGTCGGGATTCGAACCCCGGATCTCCAAACTCAAGACTGATTAAACACGACTAACAATGCTACGTGATGTAAGGATCTGTCACGTGGTGAAGTTTCTTGCCGCTATTCTGATTTTCACCAACCAAGTATTGACCTCTAACCTCTGGTTCTTACTGGAATAAGCAGTCCCGGAGTTGACCTCGAATGACCTTCCTGCCACTCGCAAAATTAAAACCAATGGACAACTGCAAATGTTCGGTTCTGGACACAAAAAAACGAGTTCGGCGGGTGATTTAAAGCTACAAGACTGTATCTATCACAATATTCACCAGTACAATTAGTCCTCTTGTTTATGTTGGGATGGTTTAAAGGTCATTTTGAAGTTGAGAAAGTATAAAAGCCATGTTAGATCATTGATACAGAATCTTCAAGAAAAACATTCGGTTGAGATAGTCTTATGATACCCTTTTTTGGAGAAAACGTTTCGGCTGAAAAAAACCCATTTACATGACAACGTCTAAAATTGAAAAAACGAGCACAACCCTCAAACCCCTTTGTGTAATAAATAACTTTTTACCGAATGACACCTGTCTTTCCATGTAAAACGTGTAATATGTGACCTTTGACCCAAATGCTATTTGTTGACCTTTTTAAGAATATAGATTTAAGTGTTGGTACCAAAACATCTATTGAATCCTCTAAGAATGCCATATAACACCGCTGACCTCGAAGCACCAATTGAACATTCTCAGAATGCAATATAACACCGTTGACCTCGAAGCACCAATTGAACATTCTAAGAATGCAATACAACACCGTTGACCTCGAAGCACCAATTGAACACTCTAAGAATGCAATACAACACCGTTGACCTCGAAGCACCAATTGAGACCTCTAAGAATGCAAGATAATCGTTGACCTCGAGGCACCAATTGAAACCTCTAAGAATGCAAGATCTAACCGTTGACCTCGAAGCAGCAATTGAACCCTCTAAAAATGCAANCCCCTCCATAACCTCGTACCCCAATTTACTGTGCTGTAAGGATGTAATGCATTCCCCGTCTGTTTCCAGGTGTGGTTCTCGGCGGGGAATGCATAACATACGCCATGTTATTCGGAGATGGGGGCGCAAACGTGGCCATTCTGATTATATCGTGCGCCATTCTTATCAGCGTCTTGAAGACGAGACGGGCAGTGAAAGAGCACCCCAGAGAAGTGACGTCGATCAACATTTCTACACGGGGCTACAGATACAGCAGAGACAAGAAAGAGGCTGAGGCTAAGAGTACGGAAGAGCCTAGCGGTCTTCGCTGGGTCTAACTTATCATTACACTGTGTCTCAATGAACCAAAGTCTACGAAAAGTCTAAAACATCATTGACATATTATCTGAAGTTTGGGTTAAGGCGAGCTCTGGAATACCCGTTGAATCTAACAAAGACGAGTCAGAGAGTTCCTGTGTGGTCTCCAGCGTTACCGACAGTATCTAGTGTCTGGACCTCAATGTAGACATGGAGTCATCGCTTGGTCTGACACGTCAAGTAATACATAATGTCCAAGCATTAGCCCAAAAAAGTCCTTTACTGACACGTCTACCATTACGCGTTGACATTTACTCACGTGTGCCAAACTGTTTGACCGAAGTGTGTCTTGTCCGTTGACTTCAGTGTGTGCCTTGTGCTATTCTGATGTGTCATTTCCTCTGAAGATTGTTATTACATTCAGAAGAGTTTCTCTAACGTTTGTTTTGTTATCTGTCATTCAACACAATAAAATAGTCTGAGAACTGTGTTATTTTGGTGTGACTTTGACCTTTTACTTTGTTGGTGCTTACCTTTTAGAGACAAAGCATTTACAACGAACCCTTGGTTTCACTGTTGAAGTGTCGCGCATGAACAATATCATACTGAGTTAATCAAACGTCTATTTGATCAGATCAAATGATTTAGTTATAAATACAATGTGGAATTGCCATATTTAAAACCATTTTAAACTTTTAGGTTTCTCTCTCGATATAAATATCTTCAAGATATGTGGTACAGCCTCGGGACGTTCCAATGTCAATATGTACCTTTAGAAAGGAACCATATTTAGGATATTTGAAGGTTCTATGGAGTGAAACGAGTGTATTTGTAACGTTATGTAATCGATGCCACTTTATTTACAGGTATTGTGGCCTATAGCACGTGTATCACCGCCTGGCAGCTAGCCAACTACGCCCTTCTGATCCTCGTTCTCATCCTGTCTGCCTTGGGGCTTGGGCTTATTATCGGCACGCGCACAAGCCTGCACAGTGCACGTGTGAAGCTCGAGATGAAGAAGAAAAGTTCATGGCAGAAGGTGCAAGAAGCCATGAGAAGAGGAGGCGGCGGCCAGAAACCACCCGCCTCCACCGGTCCACCCAAAAACGCTGGCTGGATCTAATGTCTTGACGTTTCTTGTTTTAGGAATATTTTTTTGAGAGCATAAAAAAACAAGTGGCTTTATTTTAAATTCTTAGTCATGTGAAGACTTTAATGGACAATACCGTTAAACATGAGTACTTTTCCCTTCATACAATAACGTGCTTCGTCTACAAACCACAATTTTATATTTTCGATACTTCTTCACATGGGATTCGGAGAGGTATGAAATGTATTTTGTGTCATTCGTTAAACTAATCTTTATATTTAACAAAAAAAGTATCCAAATGTTTTTATAAAGACTATATGACTATATAGATTTAATAAGTATTGAACACCATTTCCATGGTGTATTACTGTATGTACAATTACAATGTTATATGTATTGGATTTCTGTTACTTGTATTTATGTAAAGTTTAAATGTTTCATAAAATGTTATTACAGTTAGCTAAAAGCTTGAATTGTTAGATATGTTTAAACGAACAAAAATTAATGACACCTATTAAAGAAAAAGTTTTAATTTATAGTGGGTTTTTTTCCTTTAATTTTTAATTTCCTTGAAGCCTGTTTTGAGTTTTTAAGGCGAAGTTGGCATACTACTTTCGAAACCTCAAAACATTTAACAAAATTGCATTTAAAAGCAATATTTCAAGATACGATTTCATTCCTATAAAACTACCCCTCAAAAATAAATTTGTTGTTAGCTCATCTGGAACAAATGTCTATGAGCTTAGGTGTCGTCCGTCAACATTTTTTTTATTGTGAACCTCTTTTGAATTAACGAAGAGCCTTATGCAAGATCTTTGGCCTGTAGCATGTTGAAATAAAGGACCATCAAGTTTGTTTGAATAAAAAACCTTGACATCCTTCGAAGATTATTGGGTCCGATTGTGTTGACATACTTTAACGCCTTCCTTTGAATACAAAAGAGAGTTTTGGTGATAAATGCAATACATTTTGTTCTAATGGATGACCTTTGAAGGTCGCATGGGTTTAATGTGTTGAAATCATTAAATGACTTTATAAATGCTATTATTATTTTGAACATACACAGGAATTAACCCCTTTTTGCGAGCTTTCGAAAAGCAAGGAGTATAAATGACCGGTATCTCGACTTTAAACCGCTGAAAACAAGTGATTAAACTACAGTTTGCCGAATTTGTAAAGTCAACTGTGAGAAAACATTGGAACATTTCGCCAAATGGCAGTCCAATCCTGCAGGCAGTCAGGGTGAAAGTAACGTGTTTTCCCATTCCACTCCTTGTTGGATGTTAAAAAAGGGTCATAAAGATGACTCAATTGGTGGCCCCCTTCGTCGCTTCGCGTCGATCTTTCGACCTGTTTCTGTCTATGATGTGGTTGTGTGTGTTAGCATGGTGAGGTTGCAGCTGTTACACTAAATGTGGTAAACCAAATTTGTTTTTGTGTTCAAAACAAACTTAACATCTATTATTCATACCAAGCTGATGAATCTTATTCCGAGTATTAGATTGAGATATTGACAGTCTTTAGTCCATACTTTAAGACAGGAGTCAACAAGAAATTCGCTCGTCAGGAGAATTAGTGATGTTTAAGATGCAGTTTCACTGCAACTGCAGTGCCCTGTCAACACAATTAGGGCGCGTAGCTCCATAGACAGAGCTAAAAACAGTTACTAAGACTAAGAGAAAGAACCAACATCATGGATTGTTTAAAACCAAACGTAACAGCAATAACAACAAATTATCGACCATTTCTGACAAAGACACAGCCAACCAGCCCATGGTCTATTGTACATTTGCATACATTACCGAATACACGAAATATAAAGAATGACAACGGGAAAAATTGATAACGTATTGAGGAAAGAAAATATTCAGTTCAAAACAAACTTTACATCTATTGTTCCACATAACTGATGAATCTTATTCCTAAAATGTAATGACGTTGATAAAATAAATGCTTGGATAAAGAGCTTTCAAGTAAGTTCAATTGAATGACCATGTTTACGATGTCACGTTAGGCAAATGTATTGAAAATTCCTATAATTTTACGCAACTCACCTTCTGTTTCAACAGCAGATTTGACAAATTTGGATTTCTAACTTTTTGGCCCCTAGCACAATCGATGAGTCCCAGAGGGATGAACAGCTGTGTGATGTAATGAGTACCAGAGGGATGAACAGCTGTATGATGTAATGAGTCCCAGAAGGATGAACAGCTGTATGATGCAGTGAGTCCCAGAGGGATGAACAGCTGTGTGATGTAATGAGTCCCAGAGGGATGAACAGCTGTATGATGTAATGAGTCCCAGAGGGATGAACAGCTGTATGATGTAATGAGTCCCAGAGGGATGAACAGCTGTATGATGTAATGAGTCCCAGAGGGATGAACAGCTGTATGATGTAATGAGTCCCAGAGGGATGAACAGCTGTATGATGTAATGAGTCCCAGAGGGATGAACAGCTGTATGATGTAATGAGTCCCAGAGGGATGAACAGCTGTATGATGTAATGAGTCCCAGAGGGATGAACAGCTGTATGATGTAATGAGTCCCAGAGGGATGAACAGCTGTATGATGTAATGAGTCCCAGAGGGATGAACAGCTGTATGATGTAATGAGTCCCAGAGGGATGAACAGCTGTATGATGTAATGAGTCCCAGAGGGATGAACAGCTGTATGATGTAATGAGTCCCAGAGGGATGAACAGCTGTATGATGTAATGAGTCCCAGAGGGATGAACAGCTGTATGATGTAATGAGTCCCAGAGGGATGAACAGCTGTATGATGTAATGAGTCCCAGAGGGATGAACAGCTGTATGATGTAATGAGTCCCAGAGGGATGAACAGCTGTATGATGTAATGAGTCCCAGAGGGATGAACAGCTGTATGATGTAATGAGTCCCAGAGGGATGAACAGCTGTATGATGTAATGAGTCCCAGAGGGATGAACAGCTGTATGATGTAATGAGTCCCAGAGGGATGAACAGCTGTATGATGTAATGAGTCCCAGAGGGATGAACAGCTGTATGATGTAATGAGTCCCAGAGGGATGAACAGCTGTATGATGTAATGAGTCCCAGAGGGATGAACAGCTGTATGATGTAATGAGTCCCAGAGGGATGAACAGCTGTATGATGTAATGAGTCCCAGAGGGATGAACAGCTGTATGATGTAATGAGTCCCAGAGGGATGAACAGCTGTATGATGTAATGAGTCCCAGAGGGATGAACAGCTGTATGATGTAATGAGTCCCAGAGGGATGAACAGCTGTATGATGTAATGAGTCCCAGAGGGATGAACAGCTGTATGATGTAATGAGTCCCAGAGGGATGAACAGCTGTATGATGTAATGAGTCCCAGAGGGATGAACAGCTGTATGATGTAATGAGTCCCAGAGGGATGAACAGCTGTATGATGTAATGAGTCCCAGAGGGATGAACAGCTGTATGATGTAATGAGTCCCAGAGGGATGAACAGCTGTATGATGTAATGAGTCCCAGAGGGATGAACAGCTGTATGATGTAATGAGTCCCAGAGGGATGAACAGCTGTATGATGTAATGAGTCCCAGAGGGATGAACAGCTGTATGATGTAATGAGTCCCAGAGGGATGAACAGCTGTATGATGTAATGAGTCCCAGAGGGATGAACAGCTGTATGATGTAATGAGTCCCAGAGGGATGAACAGCTGTATGATGTAATGAGTCCCAGAGGGATGAACAGCTGTATGATGTAATGAGTCCCAGAGGGATGAACAGCTGTATGATGTAATGAGTCCCAGAGGGATGAACAGCTGTATGATGTAATGAGTCCCAGAGGGATGAACAGCTGTATGATGTAATGAGTCCCAGAGGGATGAACAGCTGTATGATGTAATGAGTCCCAGAGGGATGAACAGCTGTATGATGTAATGAGTCCCAGAGGGATGAACAGCTGTATGATGTAATGAGTCCCAGAGGGATGAACAGCTGTATGATGTAATGAGTCCCAGAGGGATGAACAGCTGTATGATGTAATGAGTCCCAGAGGGATGAACAGCTGTATGATGTAATGAGTCCCAGAGGGATGAACAGCTGTATGATGTAATGAGTCCCAGAGGGATGAACAGCTGTATGATGTAATGAGTCCCAGAGGGATGAACAGCTGTATGATGTAATGAGTCCCAGAGGGATGAACAGCTGTGTGATGTAATGAGTCCCAGAGGGATGAACAGCTGTATGATGTAATGAGTCCCAGAGGGATGAACAGCTGTATGATGTAATGAGTCCCAGAGGGATGAACAGCTGTATGATGTAATGAGTCCCAGAGGGATGAACAGCTGTATGATGTAATGAGTCCCAGAGGGATGAACAGCTGTATGATGTAATGAGTCCCAGAGGGATGAACAGCTGTATGATGTAATGAGTCCCAGAGGGATGAACAGCTGTATGATGTAATGAGTCCCAGAGGGATGAACAGCTGTATGATGTAATGAGTCCCAGAGGGATGAACAGCTGTATGATGTAATGAGTCCCAGAGGGATGAACAGCTGTATGATGTAATGAGTCCCAGAGGGATGAACAGCTGTATGATGTAATGAGTCCCAGAGGGATGAACAGCTGTATGATGTAATGAGTCCCAGAGGGATGAACAGCTGTATGATGTAATGAGTCCCAGAGGGATGAACAGCTGTATGATGTAATGAGTCCCAGAGGGATGAACAGCTGTATGATGTAATGAGTCCCAGAGGGATGAACAGCTGTATGATGTAATGAGTCCCAGAGGGATGAACAGCTGTATGATGTAATGAGTCCCAGAGGGATGAACAGCTGTATGATGTAATGAGTCCCAGAGGGATGAACAGCTGTATGATGTAATGAGTCCCAGAGGGATGAACAGCTGTATGATGTAATGAGTCCCAGAGGGATGAACATCTGTATGATGCAATGAGTCCCAGAGGGATGAACAGCTGTATGATGTAATGAGTCCTAGAGGGATGAACAGCTGTGTGAGGCAGTGAGTTCCAGAGGGATGAACAGCTGTGTGATGCAGTGAGTCCCAGAGGGATGAACAGCTGTGTGATG
>NW_018480054.1:727296-735733 GCF_002113885.1 Mizuhopecten yessoensis | reverse complement strand
TGATGTAATGAGTCCCAGAGGGATGAACAGCTGTATGATGCAGTGATTCCCAGAGGGATGAACAGCTGTGTGATGTAATGGGTTCCAGAGGGATGAACAGCTGTATGATGTTATGGGTCCCAGAGGGATGAACAGCTGTATGGTGCAGTGAGTCCCATTAGAACAGCAGTGTGTTGCAGTGAGTCCCAGAGAGATGAACAGCTGTATGATGGAATGAGTCCCAGAGGGATGAACAGCTGTATGGTGCAGTGAGTCCCATTAGAACAGCAGTGTGATGCAGTGAGTCCCAGAGGGACGAACAGCGGTGTGATGCAGTGAGTCCCAGAGGGATGAACAGCTGTGTGATGTAATGAGTCCCAGAGGGATGAACAGCTGTATGATGCATTGAGTCCCAGAGGGATGAACAGCTGTATGATGCATTGAGTCCCAGAGGGATGAACAGCTGTGTGATGCATTGAGTCCCAGAGGGATGAACACCTGTATGATGCAGTGACTCCCAGAGGGATGAACAGGATGTAATGAGTCCCAGAGGGATGAACAGCTCTATGGTGCAGTGAGTCCCATTAGAACAGCAGGGTGATGCAGTGAGTCCCAGAGGGACGAACAGTGGTGTGATGCAGTGAGTCCCAGAGGGATGAACAGCTGTATGATGCAGTCAGTCCCAGAAGGATGAACAGCTGTATGATGCAGTGACTCCCAGAGGGATGAACAGCTGTATGATGCAGTGAGTCACAGAGGGATGAACAGCTGTATGATGCAGTGAGTCACAGAGGGATGAACAGCTGTGTGAGGCAGTGAGTTCCAGAGGGATGAACAGCTGTATGATGCAGTGACTCCCAGAGGGATGAACAGCTGTATGATGCAGTGAGTCATAGAGGGATGAACAGCTGGGTGATGCAGTGAGTCCAAGAGGGATGAACAGCTGTATGGCGCAGTGTGATCCATTTTTGGCTTACTGTGTTTGTTAGATATTTATAGCTGCAATCATATTTGTATGTCGTTACGTACGTCGTTGATAAAAATGTCAATTTTATGTATTAACAACAAAACTCTAACGATATGAAGAACAGTCAACAACTGCAGTTTCCTACATTAAAACATGAATGTTCACACAATGATCACTCTTAGGAGATTTTTTTACCTGCCTGAAGCACATCTTGTTTTTCCCCTCGGTGTCAAAATAAAGCATGCACACAAAGGGACCAATGGAAACCTTCACATGATTTGAGAAAGATTTGTCAAGTACTTATTTAGAAACAGCGATAACAACCATGAACTATCAAAGATGGCTGTCTGGCGGTCATTTTGTTTTCCGATCAGTCTCAAAATATAACATGCACACCTAGGGACCAATGGAAACCTTCACTTAAAATCTGAGAAAGAGTTGTCCAATCATGAATTGTAAAAATCCAAGATGGCGGCCATATTATGGACCAGGGGACAACAAGAATTGTTTACGGATGGACTACAGACGAAGGACGATTTAATAAGCCCACCATGTTATGATTGCGGGCTTTAAAATATCTGCGGAACCAGAAAGTGTACAGTTTTTAAAGCTGTAAGTAAACCTCATGTGAAGCGAGGTTTCAAGCGTTTAATTGACATGAATATAAATGACGTCATCTGGTAGATTTATCTAGTATAGGATGACGACCGTTCTTTTCGATACTGCAGCTTAGGACATTTTCGCCGAGACTAGAGGTCCATTTATGGTTATTGAAATATCTTTTACCAGTATTAGACTTATTAATTATATGAAAACACTATATTTTTTTTAACTTTGAAAATTTGTAAACGATATCCTGACAGCAATTATACACTTAGCTGTTTGATAAAATATGTTTCCCTTCGTTTCGTTTCGTTTCGTTTCGTTTCTCTATATGCCTTACTTTTATCGCCGGGGATGAAGGGCCTAGAATATCCATAACGAAAGGAATTGAGCCTACCGACACTAGCATATAGGAGACTTCGTGGGGGCAAGACCGAAATGTACAAGATTGCAAACAGAATTTACGAGCCTGTACTTTTGTTAAGCTTTGGAGTGAAGAATCATTCAGAAACAGTACAAGAGGAAACACGAAAAAAATATTTCCCATGTCAGTCAATAACATCCCTCAGGAGAAACTATTTCACATTTCGTAAAGTCAAAACCTGGAAGAACCTTCAGGAAGATGTTGTACCCGCTCCAAATATCAACACTTTTAAGAACAGAATAGATAAACTTTGGCAGAATGAAGAACTTTATTATAACTATAGGGTAAATGTGATTAACATTGAACTTTAAATTTACATTATATAATTATTCAATTTTTGAGTCCACTGAAGTGGTGCTGTATTGGAAACTAACTTTAAATTAATTTCATTTTGTTTTAGAACTTATGGAAGTTAATATCAATTTATGAGTAGGGATGCTGCACCCATGTCTGGTCGTATTTATCTGATGAAATCATATATCCAAACCAAATAAAATGAAATATACTAAAAATAAGTTCAAGCTCTGTTTGCTGAAATATGGATTCGTTAGTAGAAACAAGGACACTATTAAATATTTGTTTGGTAATATTTCACATGTTATCAAGCGTTTTGGTTATCTACCAGTTTAAAAGAAGTTCTGAATTTTCCATGATTACCACACATTTTGAAAAAAATCACCTCTAAAGCTAGGCCTCTGAATAAAAACAAACAAAACAGAGACTTAGTTTTAGCGCATAATACGGGTTTACAGCAAGTCGACTCATTGTCTCTTCATTAGACATCTATACGGCTCATTAACGGAACATTTAACCGGCATGGTTGTGTTTGTATATACTGATGATAATCGGCATGGCTGTGTTTGTATATATTGATGATGATCGGCATGGTTGTGTTTGTATATACTGATGATGATCGGCATGGCTGTGTTTGTATATACTGATGATGATCGGCATTGTTGTGTTTGTATATACTGATGATGTATGCGTTAAGGAAAAATGAGATTGTTTTGACTTTGAAAGCAGACCCGTCTGTAACAACATTTTAGTTAATGTGAAAAAACAAAAACTAAACAAAAACTAAACAAATATGACAGCATACAGGTTTTTATTAAATTAAGGTTGATACACCCGTCCTCTATCACAAAAAGAAACAGCATATGTTATATACCGCTTATAAACTTACAGCCTTCAAGATGGAATTTTAAAACGCATAAAAATGTTAGATTGTTTCATGATATCATACCTAGCTCAGGAAGAAGCTCGTCATGAGGTCGAGTTAAAAGTCGCATTAACATTGAGTTATTACAGTAAACTATTACTGTTTCGGTAAAGCGCCCGTAGATATGATACATAACAGTATTAAACATACACGGTCTAGTCTACCCTATAGTGTATAACATGTTAACACTCTGATCCTCTTATCACGTTATTTGTTTAGAGCCTAATGTTGAATGTTGATCCGGCGTTTTGAGGTTAATGCGCTGCTTTCAATACACACGATCGTGCCAAACCAAAACCATTGTCTCTAATGCCGGTTTGACTGCCGAATCGGTTAAAAACGCGGGGGTATAGAACACAAGCGACTGGCCTCAGTAAGATCTTGGCATCCTTGTGAAATATGTACTTGTACTGATCAGTGGTTGAATAGTATTAACAGTTTTTACAGTGGATTAAGGTCAGTATGCATTTGTATAACGCATGCAATCTTTGGACTCCGTAACACTAGCCAATACTCTGATTATTTGAATTAAATAAGATTATCGCGTTCCCTCTGCGACCTTAAGGACACATAACTATAGCCACAATGAATTCTTTTCTGTTTAGAATGGCGTTCTGTTGAGAAAGAAGTGGCATAAACAGCGGCCATATTTGTTTTTACGGAGTCAATTAGAACAGACCGTATCAAGATGGCTGCGATCATCTTGGCGGTAGTGTTGTGTGTACTGTCGGTGCCCGGGGGGCTGGGCCAGACGTTTCCCACGGGTTGTGCGTACGATTCCACCGATGCCTCAGTGGGTGTGTACAACTGTGACTTTACCGCCATCACCCCACCTCTTGCCTACAGTGCCTTCTCTAGCCCGTACCCACAACGTCTCCGGATATACAAAGTATCCGGAACCATCACTTCCGGTGGACTGTTTTCTGGATTTTCGAGCTTCTCGACCGCAGACTTCGACTCGAACTATGTGGCAAGCCTGGAGATTGAGTGTGTCTCCAACACGGATACCACATTTGAAGCCGGGGCCTTCACGGACATGGGCTACTTGCAGGGTGTCACCATCAAGAACTGTAAAATACCCACCATTGCGGCCAATGCGTTTTCAGAGTTAAATGTCCTCAACTACTTCCGGATCGAGGGCGGAAGTATAGCCGCGCTTGATAGTGCGTCCTTCGCCGGCCTCAACATTTCCAAACTGTCCGTCCCCGACCCGTCCGGAGATTTCACCATCAAGAACTGTGCCACCCCAGGAACATTCCCGGCGAACATGCTGGATCATCTCACGGTAACCAAGAAGTTCGACTTCAACAACATAGGTCTGACGGAAGTGACGACATCCACGTTCTCCCTCAACAAGGCAGTGACGTCAATAGCCCTCTCCAACAACGCCATCACCGCTCTCGCCGACAACGTGTTTTCTGGTTTGGACGGTCTCTCCACGGTTGACATGACGGGGCTCCAGTGGGCCTGTACCTGTGAAGCGTTATGGTTCCTGGAGACGTTCACCACAGCGGGAATAGACATCGTGGGGGGTCCTGTCTGCAGCACGCCGACAGATTACACAGGTGAGAATCATAGCAATTAATGAATGCTTGATCAAGAGGTTCCTTCCGGTTAACTCCAAAACATGCATTATAATGAAGCCATCATAATCTTTAATTGGAACCAATAACCAATCTCTAAATACCAAATAATGAAAGACATAACATAATCTGCAGTTTCTATAATGAGACACAATGGAAAATATATTACATACAAATCTATTTATATAAACGGATCAATGACGGCAACAACAACAACAACAACAACACGCAAAAGTGAATAGTAGAATCTGAAATCAATCATTTCTGTTCCAGACAAACGGTCTACTGCGTACTACAGCGCCCTGTGTTCGACAAGTGATGTCTGTAGCGGTACCCCAGGTAAATCATTGCAGCTCAGTATCTCCGTAGGAGCCGGATGGGGTGGGTTGGATGGGGTTAGGGTGTGGGGTTGGGATCGGATGTGAAGGTGGGGATGAGCTCCAGGTAAAATATTATGGATAGTTGTTGAGTTGATGTTGGTTTTCTTTGGGGGGGGGGGGGGGGGGGGGGTGCTTGTAACGTTATACCAGGTGATATACTACAGCGCCTTGTATCCGGGGTAGGGGCTGGGTTGGGGGTTGGGGTCAGTGGCATGTATCTACAACGGGCTGTAACTTGTAACGGTCTACCAGATAAGATACTACAGCGCCTTGTGTCCGGGGTAGGAGCTGGATTAGGGAAATAATTTTTAACAGTACCTCTTGAAAGATCATAGGACATGAAGTACGTGGAGAATGTTAATGGATTGCGATGGTCAAATATTTAAACAAAAAAGTGTTTTAGTATGTAAAGTGGCAATAACGTGTTTTCCCAATACATCTCTTGATATTTCTATGTAAAATAACAAAATGAGAAACTTTAAGACATTTTAGTTAGTTTTTCCGGTACTAGAGCATTGCTTATGTATGTTTCCATGGTAACCACGTGTTCGGTGTATTTGACAGGTATTGCGGTCGGCTCCTCCTGTATGACGATATACCAGCTTGTTAGCTACAGTGTCCTGTTAATCACGCTTGTGCTTTCCTGTGTGGCTCTGGGGCTGGTCTGCAATACCCGCAAACAGCTTAGCAGCAACAAGAACAAACTCAAGAACAAGAAGAATACCTCGTGGAACAAAGTCCAGGACGCCCTTAAACGCGGCGGCAACACTGGGCAGAAACCCCCTGGCAAAACCACCGCGCCAAAAGGCAAGGGATGGGTGTAACCAAAACGAGGCCCGTGACGTCATGCATTCGAACATCTTTATTGAGTTTTAGAAGTGATTTGTTATCAAGTCTTGTGTAAGATACTAATTTATACGCCACTTCCGGCTCCTGTTTTTCTTGTAAGGAACTGTCAGTTAATACCAAGGATCATCAAATTTATTTTTGTTGACGTTCCTGACCTTGTTTTTGAGAAACCTAATATTATTTTGTAAGCTGTATTTTATTATTGTTTTAAGATTCTGAATCGTTTTTCTGAGATCAGAATTCACCTGGCAAAGCGGTGCGCCATGTAAATATTTCCTATTCTATAAGAAAAGATTAACACATAATTCTCCATTCATTGAAATCACCATCACAACTGTATATTGATATATAACCTAATGTCTTGTGCAGTCCCCGTATCGATGAATTCGTGAACTGTTTCGTTTGTTTGCTAATAAATTAGTAAAAAGACAATTAAGTGTGTTTTTCATTTGTTGCGCACTATTAGGGAAGTGGATATCTTGTATTTGGGAAATAATTCTAAACGGACGCGCCTGTTTGGAACCGCCATACTGTGTTGTATATATACACTACACCTAGATATAAAGATAGCCTGTTCATGTTGTATATATACACCTAGATATAAAGATAGCCTGTTCGTGTTGTATATATACACATGATATAAAGATAGCCTGTTCATGTTGTATATATACACCTAGATATAAAGATAGCCTGTTCATGTTGTATATATACACATATATATAAAGAGAGCCTGTTCATGTTGTATATATACACCTAGATATAAAGATAGCCTGTTCGTGTTGTATATATACACATGATATAAAGATAGCCTGTTCATGTTGTATATATACACCTAGATATAAAAATAGCCTGTTCATGTTGTATATATACACATAGATATAAAGATAGCCTGTTCATGTTGTATATATACACCTAGATATAAAGATAGCCTGTTCATGTTGTATATACACACATAGATATAAAGATAGCCTGTTCATGTTGTATATATACACATAGACATAAAGATAGCCTGTTCATGTTGTATATTCCCATAGATATAAAGATAGCCTGTTCATGTTGTATATAAACACATAGATATAAAGATAGCCTGTCCATGTTGTATATATACACATAGATATAAAGAGAGCCTGTTCATGTTGTATATATACACATAGATATAAAGATAGCCTGTGTTCGTGTTGTATATATACACATAGATATAAAGATAGCTTGTTCATGTTGTCTGCGTTTCCATCAAATGACGTCACTGAACCATAAGTGTTCTGTATATATACATACATACTCTTGAACATATTGTTGATTTGTTCAACACGTGCTGAGTCCAGTAAAAACACAAACGCTTCAGAGCACGTTTGTTGAACATATACTCCTGCACGAACCCACATTCAGTGTTCAGGCTAAATTCCTAACTCAAGTCAGAAAACGCCACTTATATTTCTGATCACTTGTAGATGCCTGGCCTGAAGCTGTTGCTGAGTACCTCTCGGTGGAAGTATTTACTTTTTGGTCTTATCACGAAAATCAGAGCATTACAAGAATATGAATATGGGCGTAGGACAAAGGTTTACTTTTGAGAGTAAACTCCTTAGCCCCATAACCCGAAGTATAACACTACGTATTTTTAACAAGTCAGTTGTACTTTTGTATTGGTTTACGACTGTGTAAGTAATTTTCATTAAAGGCAAAACAAAACTGTAAAAGTAGATGTTCATAAAAAAAAATACATGACAGCAAAAATACATAAATGGCTAACGAATTGGTTGTTAAATATAGTACATTGTATGTCTTACTATAAAGATCTACTGTGTCTAACCAATTATATATTAATGACAAAGAAACCGCATGAAACAAACTCTTGATAGATACAATCACAAACACAGTGACATCATAACGAACCCAGCATTGACGTAGTTACAAACACCAACAGCAATGCCATTACAAAACATTCCCATCCCCACCCCCACCAAAAATAAAACCAGCAAGGCCAATAGGATATCATAACAGACAAAAATACAAACAGCGACGCCGTTACGAACACCAACAAAGACAACAGTGACATCATAACGAACCCAGCATTGACGTAATTACAAACACCATCAGCAATGCCATTACTAAATGTGATGATTATGTGATTTTCGGTAGAGTGATTCCCCTTTGAACAAACGTTAAGTAAACGTTCCTGGAATCTAAATTTGTATTGATTTCTCTTTATTAATGATGATTAGCGAAGTTTGATCAAAACCAATATTACCAGAATCTTTTATTAATTACTTGGAATGGATATGACATTATTTCTGTATGCATGTATGTTGTAGGATAGTTATTGATAAATGAATAAATGTGATGATTATGCAAATGACCTGGTACCTTGAGTTCCTGAAAATGGTTTCCACATATAAGCAGGGTTATGCCAGTGGTTTAGGGTTGGCTGTG
>NW_018480054.1:696765-721055 GCF_002113885.1 Mizuhopecten yessoensis | reverse complement strand
AACACCAACAGCGACATCATTACGAACCCCCAGAAACACCAACAGCGACATCATTACGAACCCCCAGGAACACCAACAGCGACATCATTACGAACCCCCAGAAACAACAACAGTGACACTATTACTTAATAATTTAAAAACAAACAACACAAGTTTTGTATTACGTACAAAAGCAAAAGTAGAATAATTGTTGACCGTTATTGCCGACCAATTAGCATTGCGATCAGTTATGTCGCACAAAGCCATGGCTTCACGATGAAAATGGTTAATATGTTGACAACCTTTTCATGTTATTTCTGTTATTGTTTCAAAGATAAGTTAATTCTTCATTCCTAACATAATCCATCAATAATAGTTTACGCCGTCGACAAGTGGGTTAGGGTTTGCCTTAATCCTGGGCCACGCTCTCGTTTAAAAAGAACGAACTAAACATGTTAATCTGAAGGTACAATACACAGATTAGACAGATTGGCAGTGTCCCTAACACTGTAACACCGACACAACCTCGATATAATATACGGGCCAATTACGTGGGAAGATGGACGCGTGAATGTTGACAACATTTTTCCGCCATTATCTGTAACATTGGTGGACATTTAGGCCTTTCGGCCTTCATGAGGCTTCTGTATTACACCGTGAGTAAAAACAGTGTAAGATTTATCCGTCCGCTGCCGGAAGTTTAAGACTCTCCACCACTACCAGAGTTTCAAATTACCCTGCCTTTCTGCCGGATATGGCTGTGTCGGCGCTGTTTCTGCTGATCGTCAGCGTCACATTGACGTTTGCGGTAGATCCTCAGGGATGCACATATGATTCGTCTAAAACAGAATACAGCTGCAGCGCCCGTAGCTGGTCGCTCCCCCTGGTGTACTCGGACTTCGACAACATACCACAGGTGCTGAAGCTGGTCGATATTGATGGATCACTTTCTTACACAGGACCCGCGACATTTTCCGGATTCGAAAACATTAATACGGCATTGTTCGATGGTAACCTCGTACCCGCTCTCCACCTCCGGTGTATCGGTGGTGGGTCGCTCATCGTCTATAATGGGACCTTTGACAATATGGGATGGGTGAAGGAATTGCGAATCTTCGATTGTATGATCCTCTCGCTCCCCGACGATGTCTTCAGCAGCTTCGGAACCCTCAATTACTTCAGTATTGATGGTGGGTCTATCAGTAGCATGGGCTTCAACTGCTTTAATGGAGTCAATATAGAAAGAATGGACAGCGTCCCGGAACCATTAGGGATGCTTGCTCTTCGGAACACCCAGATAACGTCTGGTGGTCTTCCGAATGGCGTATTATATTCGTTGGTGAATGTATCTACAATTATCCTAGACAACACCCACATGCGAGTTGTACAGAAGGACATGTTCCAGGCATCGACCAAGGCGACTCACATCTCGATGAAGAACAACCCCTTCATCTCTCTCCCCGTGGACATGTTCGAGAAGACCACCTCCCTGACAACGCTTGAATTGACCGGGATAGATTGGGTCTGCACGTGCCCTAATCTGTGGATCTGGACTCACCTCACCACGTACAACGTCTCCCTAGTCGGGGACATCGTCTGTTCCAGCCCCACCGCCAGTAAGTATAAACTCATACTCTAGCAGTAGCCAGTAATATCACGCTTCTCGTACCAAACACGCATTCTTCCTCTCAACACATCCATATGTTAGCATGTCCGTTTTTAGTACTGACTATTATTAGTATATGAACGCAACCTAAAGAAATTGCATTCACATGGCTATGAACACGATTAAATCAGTGTCATTTTGACGCGTATCCTCTCTCTTTGCATAAAGTCAGACCAGCATACGAAGCAAACACTTACATGTAGATAATGTGAAGCTGTAATAGGAATATCGTTTGCATAAACGATAGAAAAACGTCAATACCGCTAATATTACGGAATACCTATATTAAAATCACTAATAATTGTAAATTTGAATGAATATTTACGTTTTGAACCGACTTTTTTAACATTCAATTCGGTTTTAAAGCAATTCGGTTTCATCCATCTCTGTTAGATGGAAACCTAGAGGGCTTCCGTCACTATAGTAAACTAAATCACGTTCATACCGGCAACAGTATTTTTGTAAATCCGTCCAATCCCTATTTAATCCAATTCTGTTGTTTGACACAATGTTGATGGAAAGTTGCATTCAAACACCTCGGATATGACGTCATTCTTAATGCAGCCATTGTGTCTTTCGGGAACCCTCGGTATTTTCCTTAAACGAAAAAAATACTTGGAAGTACTTTTTGATATTTTCTTGTTTACGTGCAGACGGTTCCCGATTGCCATTGTGTATGTAAACCACGTAATTTCGATGGTGCACAATTTGATTAAAAGATGAGTGGGGATGACATGGTGATTATGGTTAGGCGGAAAGTAGGTAGGTAGATAATGGCCCGTTTAGGTTCAGTAAGCCGTCACCCTATTTTTTAACCCCCGATAAATCGTATGCAAAGACCACAATTAAACAATAAAATTCAAATAATTTTCAATAGGTGTTGAGCGGCATACCGGCATCAAATCGAGAAGGATGTGGCCTTGCGAAGCCAGAAACATTTATAAGCATTGTCATTTAGCAGGTTATGAATAAGAAAACGAAGGCTATGTTATGGTGGCATATTTTTGCCATCGACTTTTGACTTACGAGTTAACTATTTCGACATACATGTACTTAAAAATGATATCGAAATAGGTAACTCGTAAGTCGAAAGTCGATGGCAGAAATATGCCACCACACTAAGTGACCGAGAATAATAAATGAACTTTAGATGATCTGACCTTTCGGTACCTTTCATGCCTGGATGTTATGGTGCGCTAAACATGTTATAAACGTTGTAAATGAAAAGCGCTGTGTGATGTAATGTAATCATTTCGTAACATTTAGTTTTACTATGCAATGATTATAACAATGCAAAACTAAATGTAACGAAATGGCATTAAGTACAAAGTTGATGTATACGTAGCGATCACAAAGCCCTAGATTTGTATCTATGTGTACGGAAAAATATGTTACCGGGGTATTTTACTATGTTTTTCTTGTTTAAAAAGTGAATAACAAACTCGGTTTGGAGACGACATACCCTTCCACAGCTTGTTAAAATGAATGTAGCTCCGCATGACCGTATGACATTTCGTAGCATTCAGTTACGTCGCAAAAGAGGCAAACATGTTATAATGCCGGTGAACTATCTCTAAAGACATCAGCTTTAATTAAAAGACATTGCTATGTACCATTATAAATACTAATGCACACGTTCAATATATCCAAACTATATATCTGAACTCGGATGTTTAATTGAGTTTTTTCAATGTGCCTTATCACAGGGTTGACATGTTCGGTGACTATTTACCTTAACTGCACTATGTATAGCGGTTCATCGTGTCTTAGGATATGAGCTTTAGTTAATTTGCAACAAATATGAAACAAGTCATTACAACTTTTATTCTCAACTCGTGATGGCCCAAATGTAAGCGCGCCGTGGGGATTAATGTGGGAGGAGACTGGAGTACCGGGGAAAACCCACGTGATCGGGCAGGTGACCCCATACCTTTTCACGTCCTATCGGGAAATCGAACCTCGGCCGCCTTGGTGAAAGGCATGTGCGTTATCCACTGTGCCACCCGACTAACACTTCTGATGTGTTAGGGACCCTGTTGTATATCTTCTTCTCTATATTCGCTGTCATGATATCAGCATTCACATATGCTCCTACATGCTTTTGGTATTTTTGTTTAAGATTTAAGAGCCGCCGAGTACTACAAGACCGAATGTGACGACTCAACGCCTTGTGGAGACGAAACAGGTACGTGATTTACTGTCACTTTTAAAATTAAGGATTAAATCTTGCTTTGGTCGATTTTATGGGGTGATGAATTGAGTTGGTCTTGAAACACATTTAATAAACTGCGAAGCAGTTCATGTTTAAACTGTTTGAAGACCAACTCAATTCATCACCCCATGGATGTGTGATTCACGTTGTTTCCGATTTGTAATTGGGTTGACACTGGGTTGACACTGATACAAGAGGCAGAATGGGTTGCTGGACCTAGGGAGAATTTCTAAGGCAGTACATGACTTTTCACTACCGCTAGCAACACCTGATACAATTTTGCTTATTGATCGTTTTAGGTTGCTTGAATGATTTCTAGTGTAGCTTCAATACAATTATAAAATCTCATACAAGTGGTATCTTCCTTGTTTGAAGATGCCAATAGTTATCTCTCTTCGCAAAATCTGAAAATATATATTCATAAGATGATAATCGGGTAAATTTCATCGGCAAATGAAACAGGTAACATTTGGTAGTTGTATTGAGCCCAGCTTGATTAGAAACTGAAATATATAGGTGTGTATCAGCAAAGGATTGAAATCACATGTGCGTACTGCAAGTGGGTACACCGAAGGTTAAGTTCGTATTATATGATCGTAAATTGACCCAGCAGGCACACAATTTAACTTATGGAATTAGTGAACAAAGTTACACAAACGCTCAGCAAAATAGATAAAACTGAGTAATAAGAAAAGGAGTGATGGTTTGATGTTACTCTACATCATGTTAATTGGAGTGCGTCGTATGGATAAGAACGAAATCTTAGTGAGTGTATTGTTTGTTTTTGTATAAATGTTAAGTTTGAACCGAACAGCCGTCAAGTTCAGGGAAATAAGGAACTTAGCCTAACTGCACTGTGACACAGGTAGCATATCACAGTTACATAGAGAATATGTATATAATACCCAGGAAGCGAGTGGTGCACGTCCTTTATGTTACAGGTATTTTCATTGGTTAATAATGCATATCCTTTTTTGTTACAGGTATTGTCATTGGTAGTTACTGTTACTTGATAGGCGATATCACATTCCATGGAGTACTATTGATAACGTTTATCATCGCTCTGGTAGCCTTCGCCATGACAGTTCACCTCAAACGACAGACGGCCGACCGGAAACCAGGAGACAAACCCCGTGGCAAACGGAAGGCGAGTGGGTCTCAATGGAAAAAAGTAGGGGGACCAAAGAAAGGCGAGTCGATGGCCTAACGCAGGCAAGCGTCACTTTAGTATAAACTGTCAAGTGTTCTTATGGACTCGAGGAGTTGTGCGCAATTGAACGTTTTCGAATGTATTTAAGTTAAATTAAAGCATTAATTAAGATTCTTGCGATTAACACAGCTACTCAGTTTTGTAATAAAATATGTGTGTGAAATGGAGTGATTTGTAGGTAATTGGTGTCAACCTAAGAAATGTCTGTTTCATTTTATGAGGCTGCTGACCTGTTTTCGTACGCCGGATTCCGGCTAAGCTGAGGCGATATTCTGCACACCAAGGTATGGTACGCGATACACCGTGTTAGCAGTAAACAATATTTGCACGCCACTTCCGGCGTTAAATCCGTTTTGTTTCTGTGTTTAGATGCTTCGACAGTTTTCTAGACGCCAGGAGGTTGGGGGCTGGCAGCCTCTTATGTAGCTTACATGTTTATCTTTCCTGTTTATTACTTACGTTAATGAAACAAACATAAAAAGTAGAGACATACCTTGTTGTTATAGGTAACTCCTCAGCGTCGTTATACCTGATACAGTAGCCTTTGTATTGTTATAGGTAAGTCCTCAGCGTCGTTATACCTGATACAGTAGCCTTAGTATTGTTATAGGTAAATCCTCAGCGTCGTTATACCTGATACAGTAACCTTTGTATTGTTATAGGTAAATACTCAGCGTCGGTATACCTGATACAGTAGCCTTTGTATTGTTATAGGTAAATACTCACGTCGTTATACCTGATACAGTAGCCTTTGTAATGTTATAGGTAAATCCTCAGCGTCGTTATACCTGATACAGTAGCCTTTGTAATGCTATAGGTAAATCCTCAGCGTCGTTATACCTGATACAGTAGCCTTTGTAATGCTATAGGTAAATCCTCAGCGTCGTTATACCTGATACAGTAACCTTTGTATTGTTATAGGTAAATACTCAGCGTCGGTATACCTGATACAGTAGCCTTTGTGTTGTTATAGGAAAATCCTCAGCGTCGTTATACCTGATACAGTAGCCTTTGTAATGCTATAGGTAAATCCTCAGCGTCGTTATACCTGATACAGTGGCCTTTGTATTGTTATAGGTAAATACTCAGCGTCGGTATACCTGACACAGTAGCCTTTGTATTGTTATAGGTAAATCCTCAGCGTCGTTATTCCTGATACAGTAGCCTTTGTATTGTTATAGGTAACTCCTCAGCGTCGGGATACCTGATACAGTAGCCTTTGTATTGTTATAGGTAAGTCCTCAGCGTCGTTATACCTGATACAGTAGCCTTTGTAATGCTATAGGTAAATCCTCAGCGTCGTTATACCTGATACAGTAGCCTTAGTATTGTTATAGGTAAATCCTCAGCGTCGTTATTCCTGATACAGTAACCTTTGTATTGTTATAGGTAAATACTCAGCGTCGGTATACCTGACACAGTAGCCTTTGTATTGTTATAGGTAACTCCTCAGCGTCGGGATACCTGATACAGTAGCCTTTGTATTGTTATAGGTAAGTCCTCAGCGTCGTTATACCTGATACAGTAGCCTTAGTATTGTTATAGGTAAATCCTCAGCGTCGTTATTCCTGATACAGTAGCCTTTGTATTGTTATAGGTAAAACCTCAGCGTCGGTATACCTGATACAGTAGCCTTTGTATTGTTATATGGTTTTTGTCCTACAACGTTTCCCACAAATGCCGGAAAACAAACGACCAACTGAAACATGGTAACTAAATCTATTCCTAGAAGCAGTTTCACCTCGATCTGAACTTTACTATACACTGAGACTACAAACACGAAATCAAAACAGAAAACTACGACATTGTTGTCAACGTGCATCCCGTAATTCACTACGATAAACCACAGTTGTTTATATAACAGAAAACGAACGAACGCAATAATCAAAATTGAAAGTAGTGAGCAGGAATCGATTGATTATTTTCGTACACAATGTTTGATAGGAATGGCGTACTGTATCGAGTCTATAAAGGTAAAACAAGCATTTTTTCTTGTTCTCTCGATATTACTGAATGAGAAATGTTGCAGGATAAATGGAATGAATGGTTACCATCTTAAAATATCTATATGTGGCCTTGGGTCGGAGAGAACATTGGTGGCGCGGTACACTTTCTAACAAGGTCTCTCGCCGACGTTATATTAAAGCTTCTATTTTAAGGTAACTGCCATGCGCGATCTATGTGATGCAACTATGTGATGTATATTATATAACGCCATGTGATGTTGTGTGGTTATGTTTTTACCAGTGAAAGGGTTTACAGTGAAAACGCTTTTTTTGTTTTGTTTTGTCACAGTCCTAAGTAAACCATTTATTTTCACACTTAACCGACCAACCAGGGTGCCTGGTTACCTGTGAAAATTACAATGGGAAATGTCTATTGTGACGTCACTGACGCCCCTTGACGTGTTCTGATCGTGACGTCGCCATACAACATTCCTGGTTTCAATATTAGGTGATAAATTACATGCTGATGGACACCAAAGTATTATAAAAAACGTAATAAACAATGTTTATTCTTGTTGTCTTGATGAATAACACTGATATTATTTCACATTTGGGTTGAAAATTCTTCGAATTTGCAATTGTGAGAAAAATATCGAAAATATTCACACCACTCTTGAATTAAATTTATTTTTTATCAAGAAAGCAACTATTATAAGACGCCACTTTGAAATATTTTCTGTCAATGTTACAAAAGAGAGTTAATGCTCTCGTGAGTTATTTTCCGCACTGATGCCAAATTATCATTATAATATTATGTCGTAATAAAGTATACTGTTTTCGTTCAGTTGTATGCTTATTTGTCTTAATTTAAATCTGCTTCATATCTTCATTAAGTTACAAAGATATTATATACACTAAGTATTTATAAAGTGAACGCTGGTCGTGTGAGAATAAATCCATTCTTGACTGTGACTTCCACATAGAGGATCTAACATGAGTTTCGTTTATTACTGACATAAACCAAAGGAAGATTGTTTTTTCGTTTTTAGCGAGCCTCTGACGAACTAAAATGAAAAATTTGTGAAAGTTTTATTAATTCCATACAAAAAGGAAACGACTATAAACTGCTTATCACATGACCAGACAAAATATATTTCAAATATCCGCGAAATCAACTTTTTCTAAGATTGACTTGAAATCTAAAATATCGGCATTTCGACTCCCAAGACTTTTCCCTTTTATGAAATCACAATGGAATTGAAAGCCAGCGACTGTATGAAGTTGTCCTGGTTATGATGTCACGATAAAACAACAGGAACCTTCAGCCAAGCACAGCTTCCACATGGTACAATTTAACGTGTGTTTGAAGCGAAATTTATGGAACAGGACTGATGAAGCTGGCATCAAGGAAAAAACGTAGTATATCTGTAACTGTGTGTTGGCGCTAATATATAACTCGTCTATGGGTTATTGTGTCCGTCTACAATGACGCTATGCTATCTTTTGTAATGGTGTTTTGACGCTATGATATTTTGTCCTTATGTGTTGACGCTGCTGTAGATTTTGTCCTTATGTGTTGAAGCTGCCGTAGATTTTGTCCTTATGTGTTGACGCTGCCGTAGATTTTGTCCTTGTACAATGACGCTATGCTATCTTTTGTAATGGTGTTTTGGCGCTATGATATTTTGTCCTTATGTGTTGACGCTGCTGTAGATTTTGTCCTTATGTGTTGACCCTGCCGTAGATTTTGTCCTTATGTGGTGACGCTGCCGTAATTTTTTTCCTTATGTGTTAATGCTGCAGTAGATTTTGTCCTGATGTGTTGACGCTGCCGTAGATTTTGTCCTTATGCGTTCACGCTGCCGTACATTTTGTCCTGATGTGTTAATGCTGTCGTAGATTTTGTCCTTATGTGTTGACCCTGCCGTAGATTTTGTCCTTATGTGTTGACGCTGCCGTAATTTTTTTCCTTATGTGTTAATGCTGCCGTAGATTTTGTCCTGATGTGTTGACGCTGCCGTAGATTTTGTCCTTATGTGTTCACGCTGCCGTAGATTTTGTCCTGAAGTGTTGACGCTGCCGTAGATTTTGTCCTTATGTGTTCACACTGCCGTAGATTTTGTCCTTATGTGTTGACGCTGCTATACATTTTGTCCTTATGTGTTGACGCTGCCGTAGATTTTGTCCTGATGTGTTGACGCTGCCATAGATTTTGTCCTGATGTGTTAATGCTGCCGTAGATTTTGTCCTTATGTGTTGACGCTGCCGTAGATTTTGTCCTTATTTGTTGACTCTGCCGTAGATTTTGTCCTTCTGTGTTGACGTTGTCGTAGATTTTGTCCTTATGTGTTGACGCTGCCGTAGATTTTGTCCTTTTGTGTTGATGCTGCCATACATTTTGTCCTTATGTGTTGACGCTACCGTAGATTTTGTCCTGATGTGTTGACGCTGCTGTAGATTTTGTCCTTATGTGTTGAAGCTGCCGTAGATTTTGTCCTTATGTGTTGCCCCTGCCGTAGATTTTGTCCTTAAGTGTTGACGCTGCCGTAGATTTTGTCCTTGTACGTTGTCGTTGCCTTATAGTTTGTCCTTGTGTGTTGTGGCTGCCGTAGACTTTGTCCTTATGTGTTGATGCTGCCGTAGATTTTGTCCTTGTGTATTGACGCTGCCGTAGATTTTGTCCTTATGTGTAAACGCTGCCGTAGATTTTGTCCTTATGTGTTGACGCTTCCATACATTTTGTCCTTATGTGTTAATGCTGCCGGAGATTTTGTCCTTATGTGTTGACCCTGCCGTAGATTTTGTCCTTAAGTGTTGACGCTGCCGTAAATTTTGTCCTGATGTATTGACGCTGCCGTAGATTTTGTCCTTGTACGTTGACGTTGCCTTATAGTTTGTCCTTGTGTGTTGTGGCTGCCGTAGACTTTGTCCTTATGTGTTGATGCTGCCGTAGATTTTGTCCTTATGTGTTCACGCTGCCGTAGATTTTGTCCGGATGTGTTGACGCTGCCGTAGATTTTGTCCTTGTGTATTGACGCTGCCGTAGATTTTGTCCTTGTGTGTAGACGTTGCCGTAGATTTTGTCCTTATGTGTTGACGCTGCCGTAGATTTTGTCCTTATTTGTTGACGCTGCCGTAGATTTTGTCCTTAAGTGTTGACGCTGCCGTAAATTTTGTCCTAAAGTATTGACGCTGCCGTAGATTTTGTCCTTGTGTGTTGACGTTGCCTTATATTTTGTCCTTGTGTGTTGTGGGTGCCGTAGACTTTGTCCTTATGTGTTGATGCTGGCGTAGATTTTGTCCTTATGTGTTCACGCTGCCGTAGATTTTGTCCTTGTGTTGTTGACGCTTATGTATATTTTGTCCTTGTGTTGTGGCCTATTGTGTTGACGCTGCCGTAAATTTTGTCCTGATGTGTTGACGCTGCCGTTGATTTTGTCCTTATGTTTTGACGCTGCCGTAGATTTTGTCCTTATGTGTTGACGCTGCCGTACATTTTGTCCTTTTGTGTTGATGCTGCCGTAGATTTTGTCCTGATGTGTTGACGCTACCGTAGATTTTGTCCTGATGTGTTCACGCTGCCGTAGATTTTGTCCTTATTTGTTGACGCTGCCGTAGATGTTGTCCTGAAGTGTTGACGCTGCCGTAGATTTTGTCCTGGTGTGTTGACGATGTTGCATTTTTTCCTGTGACGACTTAATGCTGTATTTTGAGGGTTGACGCAAAAGTATATATTATTCTCGTATCAATATTGGTGATATTTTAACCTTGTGAGATAACTACGTTTGTTGACGCTTATGTATATTTTATCCTTGTGTTGTTGACGCTTGGGTATAGTTTGTCCTTGCGGTGTTGACGCTTAGGTATATTTTGTCATTGTGTTGTTGACGCTTAGGTATATTTTGTCCTTGTGTTGTTGACGCTTATGTATACTTTGTCCTTGTGTCGTTGACGCTTATGTATATTTTGTTCTTGTGTTGTTGACGATTATGTATATTTTGTCCCGTGTTGTTGGCGCTTATGTATATTTTGTCCTTGTGTTGTTGACGCTTGGGTATAGTTTGTCCTTGCGGTGATGACGCTTAGGTATATTTTGTCATTGTGTTGTTGCCGCTTAGGTATATTTTGTCCTTGTGTTGTTGATGCTTAGTTATATTTTGTCCTTGTGTTGTTGACGCTTATGTATACTTTGTCCTTGTGTCGTTGACGCTTATGTATATTTTGTTCTTGTGTTGTTGACGATTATGTATATTTTGTCCTAATGTGTTGACGCTTATGTATATTTTGTCCTTGTGTTGTTGACGCTTATGTATACTTTGTCCTTGTGTCGTTGACGCTTATGTATATTTTGTTCTTGTGTTGTTGACGATTATGTATATTTTGTCCCGTGTTGTTGGCGCTTATGTATATTTTGTCCTTGTGTTGTTGACGCTTGGGTATAGTTTGTCCTTGCGGTGTTGACGCTTAGGTATATTTTGTCATTGTGTTGTTGACGCTTAGGTATATTTTGTCCTTGTGTTGTTGACGCTAATGTATCTTTTGTCGTTGCGTTGTTGACGCTTAGGTATATTTTGTCATTGTGTTGTTGACGCTTAGGTATATTTTGTCCTTGTGTTGTTGATGCTTAGGTATATTTTGTCCTTGTGTTGTTGACGCTTATGTATACTTTGTCCTTGTGTCGTTGACGCTTATGTATATTTTGTTCTTGTGTTGTTGACGATTATGTATATTTTGTCCTAATGTGTTGACGCTTATGTATATTTTGTCCCTGTGTTGTTGGCGCTTATGTATATTTTGTCCTAATGTGTTGACGCTTATGTATATTTTGTCCTTGTGTTGTTGGCGCTTATGTATATTTTGTCCTTGTGTTGTTGACGCTTATGTATATTTTGTCATTGTGTTGTTGACGATTATGTATATTTTGTCCCGTGTTGTTGGCGCTTATGTATATTTTGTCCTAATGTGTTGACGCTTATGTATATTTTGTCCTTGTGTTGTTGACGCTTATGTATATTGTGTCATTGTGTTGATGACGCCTATGTATATTTTGTCCTTGTGTGTTGACGCTTATGTATATTTTGTCCTTGTGTTGTTGACGCTTATATATATTTTGTCATTGTGTTGTTGACGCTTATGTATATTTTGTTCTTGTGTGTTGACGATTATGTATATTTTGTCCTTGTGTGTTGACGCTTATGTATTTTTTGTCCTTGTGTTTTTGACGCTTATGTTTATTTTGTCCTTGTGTTGTTGACGCCTATGTATATTGTGTCATTGTGTTGTTGACGCTTATGTATATTTTGTCATTGTGTGTTGACGCCTATGGATATTTTGTCCTTGTGTAGTTGACGCTTATGTATATTTTGTCAGTGTGTGTGCACGCTTATGTATATTTTGTCCTGGTGTTGTTGACGCTTATGCATATTTTGTTCTTGTGTGTTGACGATTATGTATATTTTGTCCTTGTGTGTTGACGCTTATGTATTTTTTGTCCTTGTGTTTTTGACGCTTATGTTTATTTTGTCCTTGTGTTGTTGACGCCTATGTATAATGTGTCATTGTGTTGTTGACGCTTATGTATATTTTGTCATTGTGTGTTGACGCCTATGGATATTTTGTCCTTGTGTGTTGACGCTTATGTATATTTTGTCCTTGTGTTGTTGACGCTTATGTATATTTTGTCATTGTGTGTTGACGCTTATGTATATTTTGTCCTTGTGTTGTTGACGCTTATGTATATTTTGTCTTTCTGTCGTTGACGCTTATGTTTATTTTGTCCTTGTGTTGTGGCCTATTTTGTATTTGTCCTTGTGTGTTGAAGCTGTAGTGTATTCGGACTATAGTATATTGTGTCTATGATGACGTTGTGGTATATTTTGATGTGTAACGATACAATGGCATTGTTTTTCCTGGTGCATCTGAATTAATGCTGTGTTATTTGTCGTCCTTCTGATGGTAATGCCATGCTATGTTTTTGTGACTGGATGGTGGTTTATCCGTCTCATTTGACGCTGTATAATAGTCAACTATTGTATGAAGACTCTGTAGTTTTTGTGATGTCGCTGGAATATATATATTGTCATTGTCAGTGAACTTTGTTAAGTTTATTTTTGTTGACTCTGAGAATGTTTTGCTATAATTTACTTTGCTGTGGATAAGTCCCTGAGGTATATTTTATATTTTGAATGCTGACGCTATAATTTATTTGATACTTGTGCGTTTGCAAGTTTACTTATTTTGTCCTTGTATGTTGACGCTTGAATACATATTCTTGTGTCGACCCCAGGAAGTTGATTTATTTATTTAATATTATTTATCTATTTTTAGGCTAAGGTATAACAACTCCTTGTATTCTGACACTGTGCTGTATGTTTAATGGGTCTAAATTAGTGACATATTTTGTCCGTGTGTGCTAGACTGTGATATAACTTGCGAGTTGATGCTGTGGTATATTTTTACCATTGTTTGTTGAAGCTTTTTAACAATTCTTTGCAACTTGGTGTTGACGCTTAGGTATAATGTGTCCTTGTGTTAACGCCTTGAGTTTTTGTCCATGTGTGTTGAAGCTGACGTTTATTTTGTCCTTTTGTGTTTCTTTATATTTTTTGACATCATAGTATATTATGTCGTTATGGACGCTGTTGTATATGCAGTAAATGTTTACTTTGTTTGACTTTCCTATCGATTTTGTTTCAGAAATCAATAGACTAACCTTTGTATATATCCTGAAGATGTAAGTGAGTTTAGTTGTACATGTGATGAACTTTGGTACCAAAGATAAATCCTCAATCTTAAATTGACAAAATGGTCAAACTGTGCAGTAAATATGTACCATTGTTAGGCTTTCTGAGTAGAAAACCTTGACATTCTGGTGATTGTTTTACGACCCATTGTATGTAGCATTAAGATGTTTAGTTGTACAGTGTGGGGGCCTCTAGTACCACTAATAAGTTCTAAACTGACAAAATCGATATTTGTTGCAGTAGAGTTTTAATATTTTTGGCTTTCAATATCAAAAAACTAAAGTTTAAACACATGTATGTGATTCCTAAGTTCGTAGGTATAGTGACAGACATAGTAACGTGTGTATGTAGTCTGAAGGTTTGGATGAGTTTAGTTGTACACATTCGTTTTACAATGTGATAACATTACACGTATTGTTGAAACTACGAGAACACCTTCATTGAACCACTCACAGGAAAGGTTTCGTGGGATTCTCATGTGTTATCGAGAAAGGGACACCAATGTATTGTATTCAATCATTACAATTATACATATATTTTCACATCAATGTGCAAGCAGGTACTAATTTTACAATCTTTTCTTTTTGCTTTTTTTAGAGTTAAGTATCTAAAATCTTTCCCACTTCTGCACGAAAACTTGTCCATCCATCTTCTTCACACGAGAGTATCTAAAATCCTTCCCACTTCTGAACGAAAACTTGTCCATCATCCTTCTTCATCTTTGTCAGCTCTGCCTTCTGATTGAATTGCTCTGCTGCGAATGTCTTGGATGCAGTTGGGTTTTTGGTTTTTGTGTCTGCTTTGTCAGGGTTTTCGATCATTGGGCTGAGCTCCTTCCTGGTACATATCGCGAGACACAAGGCAACACAGGAAATAGTGAGGGAGATCAGCACCACGCAGCTGTTTGATATAGACCAGGCCGACAGACAGTAGCTACCTACAGCTACACCTGTAAATAAGCGTGTGACTCACATATAATGACAAATTTTAAATTAATTGTTATTGAAACATATTACTGAATATATCAAGAACATTTTTTATTTTTTATTCATCTCAATAACCGATTTGCTTTGTCGGTTTAACTTCATTTCAACATAAAATGTTTAACACAAAAATCAAATAGAGAAACCTGTTGACTCGCCCCAATGCTACAGATATAACCTGACACGCCCTCAAATTCCACATGTTTAACAAAACACGCGTATTCTTTACACCACAAACCTTACTTCACGAGGACTTTGTTTACATCACATGTTATATCAGAACCGCCCTTCTGTATACCATGAGTCATACCAGATTCGCCTTTTATTTACATAAAGTATTATATTAGACACGTCACTTCCTTTCATCACTTGTGATGATACTAGTTCATATCACTTCAAACACTATACCAGACACGCCCCGTTTTTACATCACATCAGAACAAGACACGGACTTTATTTCCATTAAATTTAAACCAGACACACACACTTTTTACATTAAATAAGTACCAGACACGCCCCTTTTTACATCACATAAGAACTAGAAACGCCACTTTTTAACAATATATAAGAATCAGACGCGTTCTTTATTTACATCACATCAGAACAAGACACGCCCCTTTCTTTACATCACATCATACCAGACACGGACTTTTTTTTACATCACATCAGAACAAGACACGGCCTTTATTTACATTACATTTAAACCAGACACGCCCCCTTTTTTTACATCAAATAAGTACCAGACACGGCCCTTTTTTACGTCACATACCAACTAGAAACGCCACTTTTTAACAATATATAAGAATCAGACGCGTTCTTTATTTAAATCACATCAGAACAAGACACGCCCCTTTCTTTTCATCACATCATACCAGACACGGAGTTTTTTTTACATCACATCATACCAGACACGGCCTTTATTTACATTACATTTAAACCAGACACGCCCCCTTTGTTTACATCAAATAAGTACCAGACACGGCCCTTTTTTTACGTTACATAACAACTAGAAACGCCACATTTTTACAATATATAAGAATCAGACGCGTTCTTTATTTACATCACATCAGAACAAGACATGGCCTTTATTTACATCACATCATACCAGACACGGACTTTATTTATATCACATCATACCAGACACGGCCTTTATTTACATCACATCATACCAGACGCGTTCTTTATTTACATCACATCAGAACAAGACACGGCCTTTCTTTACATCACATCATACCAGACACGGACTTTTTTTACATCACATCAGAACAAGACACGGCCCTTTTTTTAACATCAGATAAGTACCCGACACGCCTTTTTTTTTTACATCACATAAGAACAAGACACACCCCTTTCTTTACATCACATCATACCAAACACGGACTTTTTTTTACATCACATCAGAACAAGACACGGCCTTTATTTACATTACATTTAAACCAGACACGCCCCCCCCCCCCCCCTTTTTTTTTTTTTTTTTTTTTTACATCACATTGGTATCAGACACGCCCCCTTTTTACATAACATAAGAACCAGAAACGCCACTTTTTACAATATATAAGAATCAGGCGCGTTCTTTATTTACATCACATTAGAACAAGCCACGCCCCTTACCTATATCCCACGATACAAGGTACACCCTTTATTTACATTACATAAGAACTCGATTGATTGTTTTGTCCGCTTCACTACCGAGTAGTTCGGTTACATTAGAACTAGACGTGCCTTTTATTTATATTACATTAGAACCAGTCACACCCTTTCTTTACATTACATTAGTACCAGATACTCCTGGTTTTAAAATAGATACATTACCAGACACGCTGCCACATATGTCCACTGTCGTACAGTACTCCGTTTTATATTCCTCAGCGCGTTTCCCTGGAATAAACAAAATAGGACACATTTCCACAGCGTCAACATGCCAAAATAAAAACCCGAACTCAAATTCGACGTAAAAACAATAAAGTTATCATTTCCTATAGCAAAACAAACAAAAGATTTTATCACAAAAAATTGACGCGAAAAAATATAGAACCAAAACCGATGACCACTAGGGGTGTTTGTCGCAGCAACATCACGCTGTTTAAGAACTTAAAATTAAATAAATCAATCTACCGTCACAAATAAACGTACAGAGCATGTGTTGTTTTTCTACTAGAATTAATTCTCTTTTTTTTAAAAAAAGAACAAGAAAACACAATATATATATATATATATATATATATATATATATAAACTGATTTTGACATCGCACAGCATGACTGTTAATAGAAATAGAACAAAGCTATAGGCCTGGAGGACTCTAGGGGAAGCAAACAATTGCAAATTTGTGATTTATTAAAGTATTTTACTGGCAACTGTGGTATCTCTATCGTTTTGGAAATTTGATATGACATTTCTGAGTAATTTGTGAGATAATAAAAGTGTGTTTGATGTATATACCTACCCGATTGCTCAGCCGGAGACGAACACACAAAATCACCCCGTAAAGTGATGTTGTTGGCTACAGCATAGTCAAACAACCACAAGCTGGAACAGCTACAGTCCCAGGCTATTCCGTTTGCCTCCACTGATAGCAAGCCAGCTGCCTCATTGAATAGACCACTAGGTATTGATGTAAGTGGGTTGTTACTGATTGTTAGTGACGTGATTTTGGTAGTCACTTGGAACATATCAGTCTGTAAAGTGGCGATGTTAGTATTTTCAAGAACAATATTCTTAACGTTTGGCAAGCTATATAAAACCCCATTCGGTAATTTTCCGTCTGTGACGTTACAGTTACGAATGGAGAGTGTTCCGAGAGAATCTCCGCTGTTTTCAAAACTCATCGCATATATGTTCAGCAACGTGAAGCTATTGAAGCCGAAGCTATGAATGGCACCGCCCTCGATTCCAAGGTAGTTAAGCTCCACCAGGTCCGCGAACATCTCGTCCGGGATGTTGTAGATATTACAGTCAATGATGCGAAAGTCTTTAATGTAATTCATTCCAGCGAGCGCACCCGCTGTCAGGATAACAGAGCTTCCGGCGTGACAACGAACGACCAAACTCGGGACGATCCTGGTATCAAATCCACTCGTCACGATGGACAGGAAGTTGGAGAAGGTAGGACCGATTGGAGCGGAAGCTGCAAGCTCACCCGAAAAATCTGTGATGTGTAAAACTTGGGGGACGTTGTCAAATGTAGTAAGGTCCAATGGGAAGCTGCAAGTCCTCGCGGAGCATTCGTATTTCCTTTCAGATGAAAAGTACGTGCAACCAACAGGATCCGCTGCCTTTGAAGACGTGAATAGTCCAATAACCAATGATATGTAAATAACCATGATTAGTTCCATGGCTTCCTGGTCAAAGTTTGTTATTTCATTTCTCGTTATGTCGGCTCTGTTTTAACATTAGTAACAATACCGTTCGGAGAAGAAGCACCGCGAACAGGGTTTACATTTCAATACAAACATTTCAGCCAGTAGTGTGTAGACTGTCGATATATAGGACGTGCTTAATTATGTCATCTTCTTCTTCTCGTGATTGCTCTGGATATAACTGTTAACTATCACAGGTCACGGCCTGGATCAAGACCTAGATTTAATCCAGATCTTAATCTGATAATCCTCCGACTGCCCCCGGTCGAGGAATCCATATGTCACGCTCCTTGCTATTGGCCATTGTTATACACGTAAATCAGAATGTTCTACTGAATTATACCAATAACAGATTATGTACGTTTAATATAATTATTGTCATTGTTAGAATAAAATAAATATATTTATGTTTAAGTGTTTACGATGTCCTTAATTCAATCAATTATCCTCGGAGGTCTTAGCACTTCGTGAACAACACAATATTTATATTTTTCTGCATTGCCGCAGCAGCTGTAGATGAATAGACCATAGCTCAGGCGATATAATTGTTAATTATTACAATGGTCACGTCATAGGTACAACGTTGGAGATATATGGGCTAACTTGAATGCTGGCTTCTTCATTTATTGAACATGTGCCGATGTTAAACGTGAATGTAGCAACAGACCTATAACTTTGACGAGGGTCATAGAAATCTAACGTTACAATCATGATGTCATAATAATGACATTGTTTAGGAGCTGTATATAGCCATATAAGGCATTGACGGTCAGCAAAATAATTTGTCTAGCGTATAAAATATTACCGCCATATCTACCTTAGTGTAATGCATTCGACTGGAGAATAGTTTAGCTTTACTATAAATAACCAACCATTTCCGTTAGAGTTACCAATTACGGGAAGACAAAGATGTCCAGTGTGGAGAGAGAAGCTTGACCACAACATTTACTATAAATAACCAAATATTTCCGTTAGAGTTACCAGTTACAGGGAAACAAAGATATCAAGTGTGGAGAGTAAAGCTTGACCACAACATTTACTATAAATAACCAAACATTTCCGTTAGAGTTACCAGTTACAGGGAGACAAAGATATCCAGTGTGGAGAGTGAAGCTTGACCACAACATTTACTATAAATAACCAAACATTTCTGTTAGAGTTACCAGTTACAGGGAGACAAAGATGTCCAGTGTGGAGAGTGAAGCTTGACCACAACATTTACTATAAATAACCAAACATTTCGTTAGAGTTACCAGTTACAGGGAGACAAAGATGTCCATTGTGGAGAGTGAAGCTTGACCACAACATTTACTATAAATAACCAAACATTTCCGCTAGAGTTACCAGTTACAGGGAAACAAAGATATCAAGTGTGGAGAGTGAAGCTTGACCACAACATTTACTATAAATAACCAAACATTTCCGTTAGAGTTACCAGTTACAGGGAGACAAAGATATCCAGTGTGGAGAGAGAAGCTTGACCACAACATTTACAACCATTGTTTATTAGCTTGTTATGCAATACTTAACAAAATAGCCAATCTGAATAAATACAGCTGTTCATAATCACGTACCGCAGGAACCGTAGTGTTTTTTTTTATTAACATCTGATTTAAATGAGATTGCAAAATAGCGGAAAGATTTTGTGTTTTTCGCGAGAATTTAATCAATACTCTGTCTTGACATGTGAGTAAAGAAAATTTGATCTCAAATGAGGTTAATGAGTACAGTGAACTAAAAGTGATAAAACTTCTATAAGTTATGAGAAGAATACATTATATGAAGTTAACGCTGAAGGCCGCTGTAAGGCTATTCCTAGCTATGCCTTCTATAGCTATCTTGTCATTTAAATGATGGCAACTGCAGGTCTTGTTGCTGATAGCACAATACCTCTGCGATGTTTGGATGATGTTTTGATTTTGCTCTACCACAATGTACACCATCGCTTTTCATAAATGGTCACAGCTTAAAAGAAAATGAATTAAAATATCACCTGTTGCCCTCTTTGTAATATTTGGTAATAACAGAAAAGGAACCTTAAGTTAATCCCATGATTTTCCTTTTTCTAATATAAAATACCAAAGACAACGTACAAATACAAATAAAACATTACTTTTTGTATGACAAAATACAACTTGAGCTCATAATGTTTTTTATTACGACACACATTGGTAGTAATCGAAAAGCCCAAATACACTAAATTGTATAAGGACATTCACACATTGAATATTTACGTAAATATATCATCCATAACGCATACAAAATATCACAAACACTGAAATGATACGAAAACAACGGAATACATGCTTATAGAACCTCACCAAGTAGGTACAAATTATACTTTGCGCTGTGAATGAAAAATACCAATAATTATAACTTAAGAAATTAAAATTATTGATAGGGGAAACTACAGAATTCCATAAGCGACAGCGTCCTGCTTACTGCTTACTGCCTACAGCCTATTGCGTACTGTCAGCTATACTGCGTACTGCCAGCTATAGATCCACTGCCTATTGCGTACTGCCAGCTATACTGCGTACTGCCAGCTATAGATCCACTGCCTATTGCGTACTGCCAGCTTTACTGCCAGCTATAGATCCAATGCTTATTGCGTACTGCCAGCTATAGATCCACTGCCTATTGCGTACTGTCAGCTATACTGCGTACTGCCAGCTATAGATCCAATGCCTATTGCGTACTGTCAGCTATACTACGTACTGCCAGCTATAGATCCACTGCATATTGCGTACTGTCAGCTATACTACGTACTGCCAACTATAGATCCACTGCCTTTTGCGTACTGCCAGCTATATTGCGTACTGCCAGCTATAGATCCAATGCCTATTGCGTACTGGCAGCTATACTGCGTACTGCCAGCTATAGATCCACCGCCTATTGCGTACTGTCAGCTATACTGCGTACTGCTTATAGAACCTCACCAAGTAGGTACAAATTATACTTTGCGCTGTGAATGAAAAATACCAATAATTATAACTTAAGAAATTAAAATTATTGATAGGGGAAACTACAGAATTCCATAAGCGACAGCGTCCTGCTTACTGCTTACTGCCTACAGCCTATTGCGTACTGTCAGCTATACTGCGTACTGCCAGCTATAGATCCACTGCCTATTGCGTACTGTCAGCTATACTACGTACTGCCAGCTATAGATCCACTGCCTATCGCGTACTGTCAGCTATACTACGTACTGCCAGCTATAGATCCACAGCCTATTGCGTACTGCCTGCTATACTGCGTACTGCCAGCTGTAAATCCACTGCCAATTGCGTACTGGAAGCTATACTGCGTACTGCCAGCTATAGATCCACTGCCTATTGCGTACTGTCAGCTATACTGCTTACTGCCAGTTATAAATCCACTGCCTATTGCGTAGTGCCAGATATAGATCCACTGCCTTTTGAGAACTGTCAGCTTTACTGCTTACTTCCAGCTATAGATCCACTGCCTATTGCGTACTGCCAGCCATACTGCGTACTGCCAGCTATAAATCCACTGCCTATTGCGTACTGCCAGCTATACTGCGTATTGTCAGCTATAGATCCTCTGCCCGTTGCGTACTGCCAGCCTCATAATGTTTTTTATTACGACACACATTGGTAGGAATCGAAAAGCCCAAATACACGAAAGTGTATAAGGACAATCACACATTGAATATTTACGTAAATATTCAATGTGTGATTGTCCTTATACACTTTCGTGTATTTGGGCTTTTCGATTCCTACCAATGTGTGTCGTAATAAAAAACATTATGAGCTCAAGTTGTTAAGCATTATAACTGCCAGCTATACTGCTTACTGCCAGCTATAGATCCACTGCATATTGCGTACTGCCAGCTATACTGCGTACTGTCAGCTATAGATCCGCTGCCTATTGCGTACTGCCAGCTATACTGTGTACTGCCAGCTATAGATCCACTGCCTTTTGCGTACTGCCAGTTATAATGCTTATTGCCAGCTATAGATCCACTGCCTATTGCGTACTGTCAGCTATACTGCGTACTGCCAGCTATAGATCCACCGCCTATTGCGTAGTGCCAGCTATAGATCCACTGCCTTTTGCGTACTGCCAGCTATAATGCTTATTGCCAGCTATAGATCCCCTGCCTATTGCGTACTGCCAGTTATAATGCTTACTGACAGCTATAGATCCAATGCCTATTGCGTCCTGCCAGCTATACTGCGTACTGTCAGCTATAAATCCGCTGCCTATTGCGTACTGCCAGCCATACTGTGTACTGCCAGCTATAGATCCACTGCCTATTGCGTACTGCCAGTTATAATGCTTACTGCCAGCTATAGATCCAATGCCTATTGCGTACTGCCAGCTATACTGCGTACTGCCAGCTATAGATCCACTGCCTATTGCGTACTGCCAGCTATACTGTGTACTGCCAGCTATAGATCCACTGCCTTTTGGGTACTGCCAGTTATACTGCTTACTGCCAGCTATAGATCCACTGCCTATTGCGTACTGCCAGCTATAGATCCGCTGCCTATTGCGTACTGCCAGCTATACTGCGTACTGCCAGCTATAGATCCACTGCCTATTGCGTACTGTCAGCTATACTGCTTACTGCCAGCTATAAATCCACTGCCTATTGCGTACTGCCAGCTATACTACGTACTGCCAGCTATAGATCCACTGCCTATTGCGTAGTGCCAGCTATAGATCCACTGCCTTTTGAGAACTGTCAGCTTTACTGCTTACTGCCAGCTATAGATCCACTGCCTATTGCGTACTGCCAGCTATACTGTGTACTGCCAGCTATAGGTCCACTGCTTTTTGCGTACTGCCAGTTATACTGCGTACTGCCAGCTATACTGCGTACTGCCAGCAATAGATCCACTGCCTATTGCGTACTGTCAGCTAAACTGCATACTATCAGTTATAGATACACTGCATATTGCTTACTGTCAGCTATAGATACACTGCCTATTGCGTACTGTCAGCTATACTGGGTACTGCCAGCTGTACTACGTACTGCCAGCTATAGATCCACCGCCTATTGCTTGCTGTTTGCAATATATTTACTGCTTTCTGTCTACTGCTTACTGCCTATTGCTTGCTGTTTGCTATATATTTGTTGCTTACTGCCTTTTGCTTACTGTCTACTGCTTACTGTCTACTGTATACTGCTTACTGCCTATTACTAGAAACGGTCACAATAAGCAGAAACAGCTATACACAACAAATGCTAGAGACGATCACAATAAGCAGAAACAGCTATACACAACAAATGCTAGAGACTGCCACAATAAGTAGAAACAGCTATACACAACAAAGGCTAGAGACTGCCACAATAAGCAGAAACAGGTATACACAACAAAGGCTAGAGACTGCCACAATAAGTAAAAACAGCTATACACAACAAATGCTAGAGACTGCCACAATAAGCAGAAACAGGCATACACAACAAAGGCTAGAGACTGCCACAATAAGCATAAACAGCTAAACAAAACAAATGCTAGAGACGGTCACAATAGGCAAAAACAGCTAAACACAACAAAGGCTAGAGAAGGCCACAATAAGTAGAAATAGCTAAACACAACAAATGCTAGAGACTGCCACAATAAGTAGAAACAGCTATACACAAGAAATGCTAGAGACTGTCACAATAAGTAGAAACAGCTAAATACAACAAAGGCTAGAGACTGCCACAATAAGCATAAACAGCTAAACAAAACAAATGCTAGAGACGGTCACAATAGGCAAAAACAGCTAAACACTACAAAGGCTAGAGACTGCCACAATAAGTAGAAACAGCTAAACACAACAAAGGCTAGAGACTGCCACAATAAGTAGAAACAGCTAAACAAAACAAATGCTAGAGACTGCCACAATAAGTAGAAATAGCTAAACACAACAAAGGCTGGAGAAGGCCACAATAAGTAGAAATCGCTAATCACAACAAAGGCTAGAGACTGCCACAATAAGTAGAAATAGCTAAACACAACAAATGCTAGAGACTGCCACAATAAGTAGAAATAGCTAAACACAACAAAGGCTAGAGACTGTCACAATAAGCATAAACAGCTAAACACAACAAATGCTAGAGATTGCCACAATAAGTAGAAATAGCTAAACACAACAAAGGCTAGAGAAGGCCACAATAAGTAGAAATAGCTAAACACAACAAATGCTAGAGACTGCCACAATAAGTAGAAACAGCTA
>NW_018480054.1:688878-694727 GCF_002113885.1 Mizuhopecten yessoensis | reverse complement strand
TTATTTTTCCTAAAATTTGAAATGGTTGCAAATGTGTTAAAATAGTGCAATAAAGGCGCATGTTCAGTGTACATTTATCTTTATTTTTTGTTAATAACAACTTTGAGTATGCAGTATACACATTGAACACCATTTCACTGTTCAGTCCACATATATATCTGTACTAACTTTTGGTATGAATACACACCACATTACTTTTTCACTAGACTGGCCACCGTCTCTAGAATATTAAATAATTAAGAAAAAACTAACTCTAATCATTTTGATCACTTGGATGTCTGATTCTAAGTTCTAAACTAGGGGAAGATAAGCTAGTAGTAAAATGCAGTCGAGAAATTCTTCATAAAAACTTAGGGGCTGGTGGCCAGTCTACTTTTTCACATATCGTCCTCTTTTAGTTACAGTGACCTTGCCATTGTTGCTTTAGAAAATCCCGACATTAAAATTGTAAATGCGTCGGATTTCGCACTGGCAGTTGCCGACTGCTCTTCTGTATCAGCATCAATATTAAATTCTAAATAAGCTCCGAGGTACGACACCACTTCCCCCACCGTACATGCGCCATCACACTGGGTCAGTTCCACTTTCGATTTACTGGCCGACACAACGGCCCCGTTACCACACTCGACGGGCGCAGATTTGTCAATTGTTCCTTCGGCTAATTCATAAAAGACTTGCATTAATGTTTTAGTATCGGCTACTGAACACCCATACCAATCTTTAAGAGTTTCAGCTTTAGAATTACAAAAACAATACTTGCAGACGACGAGTTTTCTACAACCGGAAATTGATAATATAAAACTAATTTTTGAAGCGGAAAACGGGAAAAAAATCCGGATTTCGTATTTTCTTTTTTTTTTTCGCAAATAAAAAAATTGGGGCGGGGCCTCAAAGAGGGGGCGGGCGGGGATGAGAATCTAGCAAATAATTTATTATGGCCTAAGTATAAACAGCTAAACACAACAAATGCTAGAGACGGTCACAATAGGCAAAAACAGCTAAACACAACACATGCTAGAGACTGCCACAATAAGTAGAAACAGCTATGCACAACAAATGCTAGAGACTGCCACAATAAGTAAAAACAGCTAAACACAACAAATGCTAGAGACGGTCACAATAGGCAAAAACAGCTAAACACAACACATGCTAGAGACTGTCACAATAAGTAGAAACAGCTAAACACAACAAATGCTAGAGACTGCCACAATAAGCATAAACAGCTAAACACAACAAATGCTAGAGACTGACACAATAAGTAGAAACAGCTATACACAACAAATGCTAGAGACTGCCACAATAAGCATAAACAGCTAAACACAACAAATGCTAGAGAAGGCCACAATAAGCAGAAATAGCTAAACACAACATATGCTAGAGACTGACACAATAAGTAGAAACAGCTATACACAACAAATGCTAGAGACTGCCACAATAAGCATAAACAGCTAAACACAACAAATGCTAGAGAAGGCCACAATAAGCAGAAATAGCTAAACACAACATATGCTAGAGACTGCCACAATAAGCATAACCAGCTAAACACAACAAAGGCTAGAGACTGCCACGTAGAAACAGCTAAACACAACAAAGGCTAGAGAAGGCCACAATAAGTAAAAACAGCTAAACACAACAAATGCTAGAGACTGCAACAATAAGTAGAAACAGCTAAACACAACAAAGGCTAGAGACTGCCACGTAGAAACAGCTAAACACAACAAAGGCTAGAGACTGTCACAATAAGTAGAAACAGCTAACCACAACAAATGCTAGAGACTGCCACAATAAGTAGAAACAGATAAACAAAACAAATGCTAGAGACTGCCACAATAAGTAGAAACAGCTATACACAACAAAGGCTAGAGACTGCCACGTAGAAACAGCTAAACACAACAAAGGCTAGAGACTGCCACAATAAGTAGAAACAGCTATGCACAACAAATGCTAGAGACTGCCACAATAAGTAAAAACAGCTAAACACAACAAATGCTAGAGACTGCTACAATAAGTAGAAACAGCTAAACACAACAAAGGCTAGAGAAGGCCACAATAAGCAGAAACAGCTAAACACAACAAATGCTAGAGACGGCCACAATAAGCAGAAACGGAATTCGTTTAATATTTAAAGACATTTAAACATAATGTTTCTTTTCGTAATTCAAATATATATCATTTCATCATTGGTAAGATTGAGTTTGACAAGTCATTAGATATTTTTGGTTTCAGACTTTCTGGTTATGAAATCGTTCACCGCATTGTTTCGTGACCTTACTTTAAAACTAAGTATGTCTAATACACTAATAAGGTCAATAGACCGTATTTAAGTACACTTAATCCGGCCCTACACACAATACCTGTAATCCCCGACCAAAATGCCATGTAAACTGTGTCAATACCTTACAATAAACGGAACAATTAAGTTCACAAACATACAGGTAGGGCAATGCGTATTATGTATAATACGATTAGTCGATTATCGGGCAATTAAATATTATTTCAAACATAAATTATAGGATCCTTAATGCAAATATAGATCCACTGTGATGCTTGTAAAGGGCATGAGGCTTACACTTGGCACAATGCATCATACAGTCTAACCAGGGAACAGCCATCTTGGTTTTAGATAACATGGCGTCGAGGGCAATAACGTAATAATTTCATTTTAGAAGGAAGTGCCAGATTTGAAGATGATTCTTGGAACTAATTTGCGATGTCTCATGCTATTGACTGGGTATATGATTTTGGTGTTCGGAGACCCTCAGGCTTGTACGTATACCGAATCATCCAACTCCTACGAATGTAACGCGCACAACTGGGCTTTACCTCTGCAACTGACACAGTTCAACTACACACCACAGGTACTGTCTTTGATACAGGTAAATGGCGAGCTCCCATCATCAGCCCCCAGCGGCCCAACATTTGACGGATTTGATGGCATCGACAGCTCGACCCTTGACCCCAATTACGTGCCCAGCCTCCACATCCGGTGTGCTATTACCGGTCAACTCATCCTGACTCCGGGTTCTTTTGCAAACATGTCCTATATAAACGAGCTTCGATTTTTTGACTGTTCCGTGTTAAATCTTGCTGATACAGTTTTCAGTGAACTTGTGGAGCTGAACTATCTCAGTTTTGACGGCGGGTTGGTGAGTAACGTCGGTTTTGATGCCTTCTCTGGTTTGAATATCTATCCTATGGCCGTTCCCAACCCTCTGGGTCTTTTGGCCTTTCGAAATTCTCAACTGACATCTTCTGGACTTCCTAACGGCGTCCTGTACAACCTAGAGAACATCACACAGATTATCATAGAGAACTCCGCTTTACGAGTGTTACAACCAGATATGTTTAAGAAATCGACAAAACTGACGTACATTTCACTCGACAGCAACCCATTTACGAAGATCACCGAAGGGCTGTTCGCGGAACTTTCCGCGCTCTCGGTGGTGAGCATGAGCGGCATCAGTTGGGATTGCACGTGCCCACAGCTCTGGTTTGAAGATTACCTCACAGAAAACAATATAACATTGATAGGCGACATTGTTTGTAATACTCCGTCTGACTATGAAAGTAAGTATGGCTTTTATTACGAAAACTTCAACATACAAGTGAAATACATGTATACAAGGAATTCCTCTGCAACCATAGCGTTTATTATCCAAGCAATTACTGAATTATGTTCACGTCTTAGTTCCCTAATTGTGGACAGCATTGCAGACGAATTGAACAACGCGCGTCAGCGCATTTTTATTATTTGTCTTTCAGGATTACAGGACAATGACCATGGACAGTTTACAGTTCGGTAGTCATTGTTTGCATTAATTTTAGCAATAATAACTTGATTGATTTTTGTATATGTCCTTCTTGAAGCAAACAGCCGGTATCGGGTAGTGGCCTTTCACGTAACGATCATGACGTAACAATGATAATGCCGTAACGATGCAAAGTTACTATTTCATAGCTTACAAATGAGAGGGAAAATCCTGACCAAAAGTGAATATGGTCGTGACGTCTGTATCAGAAAGACGTCGTAACCACACGTCCATACCCATTAGCGTGATTATAACAAATCTGACGTCATATGACGTTTGTGTCCGAACCACTACAAAGGAGGATGTATTTTTGTTACATACCTAGTGAATCAGGTCATGTAATTCAAGGTGCCGTATTTCACTCTATACATGTTTAAGTTATACACGAATAATGAATCAAAACAACACGCTGGTTCATCTCACGTCTCGGATTGTAATCATTTTTATGCAATGCTGTCGTGCAATTTGAGGCGTCGGTTGAGTACATATGTATTCCGTTGCCATGTTGAAATAACCCATCTTTTTATAAAACTTAAGTCTCATGACGTTAGTCCGCTTTAGGGAAGGATGTAGTTTAACAGTATTCTCGTAAAAAATAACTTTTCATTACGTAAGTTACTTCTCAAGTGTAAACAAGAATGAACTATAAACAGCATTAATTTACAAAGGGAAGGGCGGGATGTGTTTTAGCAGTTTGATGAGGTTATTGGCCTTTAGCCTTTCGGCAAATCAGCACAAACATTACAATACATATTACAAAATTGGAGAATGGACAAAATACACGTAATTATTCATTCGATCTCAATTGTGAAGCAGCAATTTAAAAAAAAAAAGGGAAATATTATTCAATTTCTTCTTATGTCTGTCGGAAAGTAAGTTAATTAATTAAAACATAGAAGGTCTAATTCTGTAAAATCTATCAATGTAATGTGTTCTTAATTCGTTGTAAAATGAACAAACGAGAATAAAATGCAATTCGTCCTCTATATCGCTAGATTACACTGTACACATAGTTTCGAGGTATACTCTCATATCTGCCCTTTTCTATACGAATACATACACAGGAGTCTCAACTCCATGACAGTAATTACTACAACAGTATTAGAATACTTATGACAGTAATTACTACAACAGTATTATAATACTTATGACAGTAATTACTACAACAGTATTATAATACTTATAACAGTAATTACTAAAACAGTATTATTATACTTATGACAGTAATTACTACAACAGTATTATAATATTTATAACAGTAATTACTACAACAGTATTATAACAGTAATTACTAAAACAGTATTATTATACTTATGACAGTAATTACTACAACAGTATTATAATTCTTATGACAGTAATTACTACAACAGTATTATAATACTTATACCAGTAATTACTACAACAGTATTATAATACTTATAACAGTAATTACTACAACAGTATCATAATACTTATAACAGTAATTACTACAACAGCATTAAAATATTTATAACAGTAATTACTACAACAGTATTATAATATTTTAATGCTGTTGTAGTAATTACTGTTATGAGCATTATGATACTGTTGTAGTAATTACTCTCATATGAATTATAATACTGTAACACACCCCTCCCTACACTTAAGTAGTAATTACTGTCATAAGTATCATAATACTGTTGTAGTAATTATTACTTATAACAGTAATTACCACAACAGTATTATAATACTGATAACAGTAATTATTACAACAGTATTATAATTCATATGAGAGTAATTACTACAACAGAATTATAATACTTATGACAGTTATTACTACAACAGTATTATGATACTTATGACAGTAATTACTCCAACAGTATTATAATACTTATGACAGTAATTACTACAACAGTATTATAATTCATATGAGAGTAATTACTACAACAGTATTATAATACTTATGAGAGTAATTACTACAACAGTATTATAATATTTATAACAGTAATTACTACAACAGCATTATAATACTTATAACAGTAATTACTACAACAGTATTATAATACTTATAACAGTAATTAC
>NW_018480054.1:659625-684954 GCF_002113885.1 Mizuhopecten yessoensis | reverse complement strand
AATACTTATGACAGTAATTACTACTTAAGTGTAGGGAGGGGTGTGTTTTAACAGTATTATAATTCTTATGACAGTAATTACTACTTAAATGTAGGGACGGGTTTGTTTTAACAGTATTGTAATTCTTATGACAGTATTTACTACTTAAGTGTAGGGAGTGGTGTGTTTTAACAGTATTATAATTCTTATGACAGTAATTACTACTTAAGTGTAGGGAGGGGTGTGTACATTAACAGTATTATAATACTTATGACAGTAATTACTACTTAAGTGTAGGGAGTGGTGTGTTTTAACAGTAATATACTTATGACAGTAATTACTACTTAAGTGTAGGGAGGGGTGTGTTTTAACAGTATCATAATTCTTATGACAGTAATTACTACTTAAATGTAGGGACGGGTTTGTTTTAACAGTATTATAATTCTTATGACAGTAATTACTACTTAAGTGTAGGGAGGGGTGTGTTTTAACAGTAATATACTTATGACAGTAGTTACTACTTAAGTGTAGGGAGGGGTGTGTTTTAACAGTAATATACTTATGACAGTAGTTACTACTTAAGTGTAGGGAGGGGTGTGTTTTAACAGTAATATACTTATGACAGTAATTACTACTTAAGTGTAGGGAGGGGTCTGTTTTAACAGTATTATAATTCTTATGACAGTAATACTACTTAAGTGTAGGGAGGGGTGTGTTTTAACAGTATCATAATTCTTGTGACAGTAATTACTACTTAAATGTAGGGACGGGTTTGTTTTAGCAGTATTATAATTCTTATGACAGTAATTACTACTTGAGTGTAGGGAGGGGTGTGTTTTAACAGTATTATAATACTTATGACAGTAATTACTACTTAAGTGTATGGAGGGGTGTGTTTTAACAGTATTATAATTCTTATGACAGTAAGTACTACTTAAGTGTATGGAGGGGTGTGTTTTAACAGTATTATAATTCTTATGACAGGAATTACTACTTAAGTGTAGGGAGGGGTGTTGTAACAGTATTATAATTCTTATGACAGTAATTACTACTTGAGTGTAGGGAGGGGTGTGTTTTAACAGTATTATAATACTTATGACAGTAATTACTACTAAAGTGTAGGGAGGGGTGTGTTTTAACAGTATTATAATTCTCATGACAGTAATTACTACTTAAGTGTAGGGAGGGGTGTTGTAACAGTATTATAATTCTTATGACAGTAATTACTACTTAAATGTAGGGACGCGTTTGTTTTAACAGTATTATAATTCTTATGACAGTAATACTACTTAAGTGTAGGGAGGGGTGTGTTTTAACAGTATCATAATTCTTGTGACAGTAATTACTACTTAAATGTAGGGACGGGTTTGTTTTAACAGTATTATAATTCTTATGACAGTAAGTACTACTTAAGTGTATGGAGGGGTGTGTTTTAACAGTATTATAATTCTTATAACAGTAATTACTACTTAAGTGTAGGGAGGGGTGTGGTTTAACAGTATTATAATTCTTATGACAGTAATTACTACTTAAGTGTAGGGAGGGGTGTTGTAACAGTATTATAATTCTGATGACAGTAATTACTACTTAAGTGTAGGGAGGGGTGTGTTTTGACATTTTTATCATTCCTACAACAGTAATTACTACCACAGTGTATGGAGGTATGCCACCTTACATTATAAACCACCTTTCTATTACAGACAAACGTTCCAAACAGTACGAATCGGAGACATGTGCTCAACCTGATGCATGTGGAGACCTGCCTGGTAAGTGATTCTATCCCCATTATGGTCTGCAGTGTGTGATCTTTTAAAAATAAGGAAAATGATCAATATATACATTAACTACCTTGTATAATATCAGCTAATGAACCAACAATTCAAAAATGTCACAATATAAATAGAATCTAGATGTGGATAATGTCACATTGCGGACAATATAAAAAGTCGATAATCTCACAATACATATAATGTCACATTGCGGATAATATAAAAAGTGGATAATCTCACAATACATATAATGTCACATTGCAGATAATATAAAAAGTGGATAATCTCACAATACACATAATGTCACATTGCAGATAATATAAAAAGTGGATTATCTCACAATACATATAATGTCACATTGCGGACAATATAAAAAGTGGATAATCTCACAATACATATAGTGTCACATTGCGGATAATATAAAAAGTGGATTATCTCACAATACATATAATATCTCAATGCGGATAATCTACAATAATGTTAGTAAAACAATATCCATGTAAATAAAACCGCATGCGAATAAGACAGGTGATACACAATGCCCGGTTATATCATCACGTGGATGACTAAAACGTAAGTTACATCATGATGTGTCATTTCCGTTCAGGTACTGTAAGAAAAAAAGTGACTTCAGGGTGAATAAAAGGTAAAGTACCTGGACGTGGCGACTGGCTTATATGCACACAGTCGAATAGCTCATTGTTTATGTTAAAATGTATAGAGTTCGAAAGACTAGACGATCTATTTTAAGAAATAAGTCATTTTATTTACTTTCACTTTCAGGAATCGCAAACGGAGATACTTGTATCACTTACTGGGACATAGCAGCCTACAGCCTCCACCCCGTCGCCGTTGTCATGGCAGCCGTTGCTCTTGGTCTATCCATCTACACAAGACGACAACTTGATTTCGTCAAGGAAGACCGCCAGGGGACGCGACCTCAGCTAGGTCTCCGGAAGTTAAGTGGCTCCGGATGGAACAGAATTGTCAGCGAAAAACCAAGTGGTGGCCTAAGCAAGGCCACACCGAGATCATCTGTAGGAGGGAAAGATAATGACAACGCCAAAGGACCAAGTGACGTTAAGGAGGCTAGGCCCAGCAAAAAACAAAATGGCGGTGAAACTTTGGTAAAGGAAACAAACAATAACGATAACGAGATTACAAAAATAGAAACTGAGGACAATGCTGACGTCAGACAAAAGGCTGACGTTGAACTTTAGCTCTGGCGAAAATATGAAAAAAAATTGCGTCATAAAAAAACTAATGTAATTAAGCTTCAATGAAATATACAAAGCTGAAATCATACAAACATGTGGTCGAACCTAAGCTATTAAAGATTTTTATGTGATGACGTTGTGAATAGAAGATATGGAAGCCCTGCAGTTTTAAGGTCCGTTAAGCGTGTCATTTTATGTAGAAGGTTTACAAAAGTTTACCTTATCAACAGTTAATGATAACCGTTTCAACGAGAACGTTTCGGTTTGCTTACTTTTATGTTACTTTATTAATGAAGTCGTGTGTAACGTATATAAACCAAATTCAAGGATTCAGCACTGTAAACTCAGGATGAAAAACACTGGAACAGATATTTCATTTCAAAATGTACAAAAGTACCACAGAATGTATTGAAGGAAAGTCATGTATCACAACCAGTAAGTGTTTATATGTGACATTTCAATGATTAGTACGGTACGTACCCTGTCAACTACATCGGACAAACGACCAGTGAAGCGTATGTACACAAAGTGAAAAAGAATGTACGCGCTTTTATTACGTACAATTATCAGACAAATGACCAGCGAAGCGTATGTACACAAAGGTGTAAAATACGTACCAGCTTTTATTACGTACAATTATCAGACAAATGACCAGTGAAGCGTATGTACACAAAGGTGTAAAATATGTACCAGCTTTTATTACGTAAAATTATCAGACAAATGACCAGTGAAGCGTATGTACACAAAGGTGTAAAATATAAAATCAAAACCCGATTCAAATACGCTAACATTTATTCACACTATGTAAAACCATATATATATATATGTATAAGTGTACAGTACATACGCTTTCAGCATATTGTCGTCAACTGTTTGTTCCTGTTATTTTGTTCAGTCTCTTGTCTTTAATATGTTGTTGGACTGTACAGTTGTTAAAATGTAGCCAGTCCATCACAACCTAAAGCGATTATAAAATCCATTAGACAAGAACAAAGACGTATTGTTTCCAGCAATTATGGGAAGGAAGAGCACTCCAACAAATATGAGCATCAAGTCGGCCTAAGGGAAGAGAAATCACTCCTGTGAAACAGAACAAGCAATTATAGTCAAACTATATTGACCTGTCGTGTTTACTTTTCAAATTACCATTATTTGAAGAAAATGCGAATACATATATATATATATATGTGTGAAGCTTAGTTATATCTCTTGGGTCGTTGATGAGGTAGAAGACGCTTACCCTTCAAGAACTTTTCAGGGGTTTCCGTGTCGTTGATGAATTAGAAGACGCTTACCCTTCTAGATCTTTTCAGTGGTTTCCATGACGTTGATGAGGTAGAAGACGCTTACCCTTCTAGATCTTTTCAGGGGTTTCCATGACGTTGATGAGGTAGAAGACGCTTACCCTTCAAGAACTTTTCAGGGGTTTCCGGTTCGTTGATGAATTAGAAGACGCTTACCCTTCTAGATCTTCTCAAGGGTTTCCGTGACGTTGATGAGGTAGCAGACGCTTACCCTTCTAGAATTTTCAGGGGTTTCCATGACGATGATGAGGTAGAAGACGCTTACCCTTCAAGAACTTTTCAGGGGTTTCCGGTTCGTTGATGAATTAGAAGACGCTTACCCTTCTAGATCTTTTCAGGGGTTGCCGTGTCGTTGATGAGGTAGAAGACGCTTACCCTTCTAGACTTTTCAGGGGTTTCCATGACGATGATGAGGTAGAAGACGCTTACCCTTCTAGATCTTTTCAAGGGTTTCCGTGTCGTTGATGAGGTAGAAGACGCTTACCCTTCTAGAATTCAAACCAAATGTAGATGTATTAAGCCATTTTAATGGGCATAAGTTGATTGGTTCCTACCTCGATTTAAAAACCCTTAGTTACGGTCAGGGGGGAAAACATGCATGGCAAAAATATGAGGGCAGGTAACTTGTCTGTAAAACAACTAGAATATATCTTTATACCTTGCCTTCGGATGTGTGGGTAGGGAGGTACAACAATGTAATCACAACTTTGTTCTCATGCTTAAACTCAGATTGTGTGCTCAGATCGAATTTCATGTTGTTTCGGTGATAATGAAAATTCACTTTTAAACATGATTTTGTGGAAAGACCTAAAACTAAACAACGTTTTCAATGTTTAAACGTGAAAGGTGGGGTCAACATTTGGCCCCCACTTTGATTTCTTTTATTCTTTTGCCATATGTAGATACATAAAAATTATCAATAACTGCATAAATGATTATTCATAATTACTACTGAAAACCATAGTGGACCTCCTTGCATAACACCAGGTTGAGTGATGGGGGTACCCTAACAAAATGATAGATAAATGTCACAGGCGAATGCTATTTTGAACATGAAAAATGATAGTGTACAGTGTATAAAATTACTGTTATTTTGATACTAAATATGTCATATTGGTAAATATGCAGTAAGCTTAGTGATACTTTTATTTAGAAAAACATGCAAAATTTTCACAAAATTTAAAATATAATCAACATTGTGAGCTTGCCTATATATAGTTACAGTGGAAGTCCATATTTTAAACTTCTTTAAAAACTTTCCATATATGTATTTTGTCTACTGAATCATTTTTATGCAATATAAAAACCGGTAAAGTACTTTATTAGCATGCCAAACATGATCAATGCCCAATTTCACAAAATCCTGAAGACTTGATTATCAATGTTTATTATGGTAAAAACCGATCCTTTTTCTGTTTTTGTATCATACCTAAACACTTTATTATATTACGCATGTTTTAAAGTTATATGCAGCAGTTATAACTCATTAAAATGTATTATGCCAAAGTAATCTTTCTTCTGGAGAACTACTTAAGGTTGAAATTGTGTTACAGACTACGTTATGCAATTATATAAAAATAATCAAATAATCTTAATAGTAAAACTATTATACACTTTATTATACCCCCTGCAACAAAGTTAGGGGGTATACTGGAATCAGCTCGTCTGTCTGTCTGTCCGTAGAAAAAAAGGTTGTCCGGAAAACCCCTTCTAAAGTTATGGACTAATTTCAGCGAAAGTTTCCAGATATGATAACTACCACCTCAAATTATGCATACAGGTATTATGTTTTCATTCTGATCCTTTATTTACAGAGTTATGGCCCTTTTATGATTTTTTTTGTCCAGACATGTCCTCCAAACCTAAGGGGTCAATTTCAACGAAAGTTTTCACATATAATAACTTCCACCTGATGGTGTGCATCCAGGTATTATTGTTTTTCAATATGACCCCTTTTTAACGGAGTAATGGCCCTTTGTTGAAAATACTTGTCCTGACAACTCCTCCAAAACTATGCAGCCAATTTCAACGAAAGTTTACAGATATGGTAACTGCTCCCTGACATAGTGCATCCAAATAGTATGTGTCATTCCGGACCTTTAAAAGGGAATAATGGCCCTTTGTAGAAAAAGAACCTTTGTCTGCCTCATTAACTACTGGGCCGATTTCAATGAATGTTTACAGATATGGTAATTACCCCCTGATGTCGTACTCTTTTCATTTCGACCCTTTCTAAGGAGTTATAGCCCTTTGTTCAAAATCTTTGTCTTGACAACTCTTCCTTAACTACTAGGACGACTTAAGCAAAACTGGTTCATCGGGGCTAACAAGATTTGATATGATATGGAAGTATGTTTTGGCATGGGGAGGGAGTACAGGAAGTATGTCAGTGACATATTTTTTTGAATATTTTTCTGGGGGGGGGGGGGGTGAACTATGTATTGTATTGCTTTGCAATGCTTTGCCTTAGTTAGCATTTAGATTACATTCTGGGTTATATAGGAGTCGGGGTATTGGTTAGTCTTTGGTTTACAGCTCTAGTTATTATTTTATTTGGCTTATTTACCACTCATTAAACAAAATATGGAGGAATATTGCATTATTTTATAACGTTAACTCTAAACAGATTAAGCAAGGAAAGGTATCCTTGTCGGACTCCCCAAACAAAAAATTATTTCAGCGCATTTGATTTTTGTGACCTTGAGCGAAGATCAAGGTCATCAACGTTAACAAAATTTAAATCAATTCACATGAACAACCTACTTGCCAAATATCAAGACCAAAGGACTTTTGGTCATGAAGAAACACAAGTTAAAGGAAAAATGGAAAGAAAGTTATGTATTTCTTTTTTTGAATCAAAAGTGTTATATGACAAATTTACCGGTTGTCAATTTTCTTGAGATTCCTGATGTTGAAAGATATTATTGGTAGCCAACTTTTAAGCAAGTATGAAATATAGACTGGTTTTAGAACTATGCAAATTAACTTGTCGAAAATGGAAATTTTCTCATTAGTAATGAAATTTCACACACTTTTCTGCTTAAATCTTCAATAAAAAGAATCATTCTTTCTTCAAATAGTGTAATATTCGGTATCAAAATGAAAGTTTGAATATGTTGCACACGATGATGATATAATTTTATAGTAATTATTTTATTTAAATGCTCTAGGAAGAATTGTGTTACCGCACCTTTAACACCCACACAGGTGTAAGTCAATGAGGTCCCATTTATCCTAAAATGAATTCTGAAACTAACGGTTCCTTATTTAAGCTTCCTATACCCATACCTTTTTGTAGTTATCTTGTTTTTAAATTCAAAGCGGGGGCCGACGCTAATGTTAAATCTCCATAGGCGTTGACCCCATATTTGACATTGTCACTTGATTAAAGCATGTGAGAAGAAGGTCGGTTTCAGCACAGAGTCCATGCATGGGCTTGGGAACGGTTTCATGATGTCGGCCAAGCAGCTAGTCGATAAAATAAAGGCGGCCATTAATCGCTGAAGGGATTTCGCACCACTTGCTGCTCGAAGGAACCTAGGTTTGCTTCCACGCACAGCGAAGTTGAACGTTTCGAGGCTGGTTTCCTTAGTTTTTTTATGTAAACTTGTGAAGCCCTTACGGCAAGTCAGCCGTAATAAGAAACAAGAAAAAGTAACTGGAATGCGATGACTATGACTTATACCTTTATTATTACCAGTAAATGTAAATGCGGAGAAAACCAATTACAAAACGGAAATTACAACAGATAAATTTACAATCAAAAGAAAGAAATTTATATAATTTGAGCTTATGAACATTCAGCCCTGATGTTCAAATCGTATGTCAGCACGTATACAATAAGCACCGATGTAGGTATGAGAAATGGAAGCGTGATGACAACCTTTCCTATAGGTGCTGGATATCATTGTATCCAACCACACAACAACCTCCTTTGTAATCCAAGGATTTCTACTATGAAAAAAACCCAGATTGTTTTGCATTGGTTCCCGTACACAATGCAGCATTTTAACTATTTTTGAAAAGTAGTAATCCCAGATATGTGCAGTTCATATCAGAATTAACAAGTTCACTATTATATATCATTATCCTATATCTAATTTTACTATATTTACAATGCTAATAAATAAATATATGGTATATCAATTAATGAAGGAATAACGGCAATATCAAATATTTCTAATTCGTTTGAGATGTAACAAGGCATTTGATTGGTCAATCGAAATAAGTTTCGACGGTATAACAATGATAAGTACAGTAAGATTATCCCCTAAATCTATATCAATAACATGCTTTCCAGTAAAGAAACAAAATCATATTGAACATAAAATATTTTTATTTACATCAGATATTCAAATACATGTTTCCAGTACGAAACGATAGTTTTTCACAGTGTCCGATATCTTCAACTAGACCTGATCCGTTCGACGATGAAGAACCTGATTTTACTTGTGGTAGGTCTGTGGTAGTTAGGAAGTAGGTATCAAACAGTACGTATGTCTTCGTTTAGGTTTTTCATTGTTCTTACCATCGATGTGTTCTATATATTCTTTTCGAACGAAGAGGTCACCACAGGTATACACCAATTTCTCGGTCGGCTTTCCAGAGACAGTCTTCCTCACCTCTCTCACGTCGGTGCACCAACTTACAGTGTGGCCTTCCACGGTAATGTGCTTTATAGGAAGAGACTGGCATTTTTTTCTGTCTTGGTCTCCCTCACTCGAACATAATTTACATCGTTTCAGTCTACTTGGATATTTCCTAAGTGCTTCATACACGTCCTTCAATTCTTGAGTCTTCATGTATCGCCCGGCTCCCTTATACATAAGATAAATCAATATGCTGTACATATTATTGCATGTATAGCATGATTTCTTGTCCATCTCTGTCAAAGTCACCGTCGCGATCGAGTTTCCACTATCATCTTTCTTACTTAAATCAATTCCAGCGTCTAATAGCATCTTCACTTGTTTCAAATTGCCATCTTGTACCGCTTTGAACAGGCATTTGGTCGCTTCGAAATTGCAAATACTGGTCTTCATGATGGTTGTGATGTAGTTGATCTGACCGATAACTCTCAAACACTGATGCTTTTATAGGTGGTTCTACAAGCGGATAATTTTTCTACCGTCCTAAAGACGTCAGTAACGGTGCGTATACATACCTCCTACTGAGTACTGTTACGTTCACGTCAGGTTCAACATTTGTCTGACATTTGAATAAATATAAATAATGAGATAAAAAAAGTGCAAATGTCATACCAAGTCTGTGATATACATAACGGATCACCATAGAAATATAAACACAGTTTGTACCAATAGTTTTAATGAACTCATTTACATATATGCCTGTGACAACGTGTGTGTTCGTAATTTGTGATACCATGCAGACTATGTTCGTCTGTATAAAGACGCAATAACTGTTTCAAAAAGTAACACAATACATTGGTAAAATGCATTGTAACATAACAATATAACCAACCAGCACATATGACGTTAAATTTTAGGAGCAATAAAGATGATGTTACAACAAGTTGATTATGTGGCGAGCATGATATTACATTCATATGATAAAATTCATTTTTGAATTGAATCTGAATTCAAATTTGAAGGGAAAATCTATCATAGCCACAATACCTTAATCCTATCCTCGATACTCCAGGGGTTATGCCCAATTACGTTGATTGCATCCCTTGAATATGTCATACCAAATTCGAAGGCACACGGCTAGCTACTTGATTGGTCTCAGGTTAAAAAAACGGCACATCGCTAGGCTGATACCTGTCCCTTGCAAATTGCAGAGGAGCGACATCAGACTTCAAAGCCAGTCAATTTTACCGTTAGACGACCGCGAGATTCTTTTGAGGTATATTAAAGGATCATCCTAGTGCTCCTGTCTCATCCACAAAGTGGCGCACTCAATGCGCCTTTTATTTTGCAAATACATGTTCAAGATGGACATGAAACTTAACTTAACGTAAATAGAGCAGTACCTAATTTGACATCCTTATTGGCGTCAGTACGTCAGAAATACTCTACATTTTTGTCAAAAACGTTATTTGTAGTGTTCAGCCATGTTGTTATTTTTGTAATATTGTTTTATCTTTTTTCGAACTTTGGAAATGTATATCACGGACACAGTTATTCATACATTTCTAATTAACACAAAAAGGATAAGTGTTTGTTAACTCGACGATCATAACAACTAGATAAACTAGTTGTGTAAAGGTTAGAACGACAGTGACCTTCAAACCATGAAAGTATCTATAGCATGACAAAGTAGGGGGTATTTACAAACACTTTTACTACGGTTAGAACGACAGTGACCTTCAAACAATGAAAGTATCTATAGCAGTACAAAGTAGGGGGAATTTACAAACACTGTTACTGCTATAGATACTTTTATGGTTTGTAGGTCACTGTTGTTCTAATCGTAGTAACAGTGTTTGGAAATACCCCCTACTTTGCACTGCTATAGATACTTTTATGGTTTGTAGGTCACTGTCGGTCTAACCGTAGTAACGGTGTTTGTAACGACCCCCTACTTGGTACTTCTATAGATACTTTCATGGTTTGTAGTTCACTGTCGTTCTAACCGTAGGAACAGTGTTTTTAAATACCCCCTACTTTGTGCTGCTATAGATACTTTCATTGTTTGAAGGTCACTGTCGCTCTAACCGTAGTAACAGGGTTTGTAAATACCCCCTCCTTGGTACAGCTATAGCTTCTTTCATGGTTTGTAGGTCACTCTCGTTCTAACCGTAGTAACGTTGTTTGTAAATACCCCCTACTTGGTAGAGCTATAGCTACTTTCATGGATTGTAGGTCACTGTCGTTTGAACCGTAGTAACAGTGTTTTTAAATACCCCCTACTTTGTCATGCTATAGATACTTTCACGGTGTGTAGGTCACTGTCGTTCTAACAGTAGTAACGGAGTTTGTAAATACCCCCTACTTGGTACTTCTATAGATACTTTCATGGTTTGTAGTTCACTGTCGTTCTAACCGTAGTAAAGGTGTTTGTAGATACCCCCTACTTGGTACAGCTGTAGCTACTTTCATGGTTTGGAGGTCACTGTCGTTCTAACCTTTACACAACTAGTTTATCTAGTTGTTATGATCGTCGAGTTAACAAACACTGTTACTACGCTTAGAACAACAGTGACCTACACACCGTGAAAGTATCTATAGCAGTACCAAGTAGGGGGGATTTACAAACACCGGTACTACGGTTAGAAGGACAGTGACCTACAAACCATAAAAGTATCTATAGCAGTGCAAAGTAGGGGGTATTTAGAAACACCGTGGCTACGGTTAGAACGACACTGACCTACAAACCATGAAAGAAGCTATAGCTGTACCAAGTATGGGGTATTTACAAACACTGATACTACGGTTAGAACGAGAGTGACCTACAAACCATAAAAGTATCTATAGCAGTACCAAGTCGGGGGCATTTACAAACACTGTTACTACGCTTAGAACAACAGTGACCTACACACCATGAAAATAGCTATAGCAGTACCAAGTAGGGAGTATCTACAAACACCGTTACTACGGCTACAAGGACAGTGACCTACATACCATGAAAGTATCTATAGCAGTACCAAGTCGGGGGTATTTACAAACACTGATACTACGGTTAGAACGACTGTGACCTACAAACCATGAAAGTATCTATAGCAGTACCAAGTCGGGGGTATTTACAAACACTGTTACTACGGTTAGAACAACAGTGACCTACAAACCATGAAAGTAGCTATAGCTGTACCAAGTAGGGGGTATTTACAAACACTGTTACTACGGTTAGAACGACAGTGACCTCCAAACCATGAAAGTATCTATAGCAGGACCAAGTCGGGGGTATTTACAAACACCGCTACTGACGTCATTAGTTCACCAGAAAAATACATCCCGGTCATGTAGGTCACTGTTACTACGGTTAGAACGACAGTTACCTTCAAACCATGAAAGTATCTATGGCAGTACCAAGTCGGGGGTATTTACAAACCCCTTTACTACGGTTAGAACGACAGTGACCTACACACCATGAAAGTATCTATAGCAGTACCAAGTCGGGGGTATTTACAAACACCGTTACTGACGTCATTAGTTCACCAGAAAAATACATCCCGGTCAAATAGGCATATAACTAATTAAAGACATCAGCGTTTGATAACAGTTGGTCATAACAACCCCACAGACACCATGAAGAGCAGTTCTGATACTTTTCAAGCGACTAAATACCTGTTCAAAGTGGTACAAAATGGCAATTTGAAACAAGTGAATATATATATTGTATGTTTGTATATCTTATATAATGCATACAAGCTAACTAGAACCAACATTAATTATTGCTTTATTCTACCACATGACGAATAACAATGAAAGTAACTGCATTCCTTTTGGAACAAAATGAAATTAATGTTGTTGCCGATATGCCGCTTATTTTTTAAGTTGTCTTAAGATTTATATTATATATATATAACCACTGTATATAATTAAATTAATGAAACCACCCTAAAAACACTCTGAAATATAATTCAATTACATTTACAATTAAAAGTGCGACTATTTTAAATTTAAACGAAGTAGGTGTTTCATATCCATTCATTTTATTATCAGTTGTTAACTGGAAAAATAAATAAGGATTTGGGGCATGAAACAAATATTGTTAACCAACGAAAATAACATTAAGCTATAAAAAGACAAAATACAGTTCAGTTACTTTATTTCTGTGACAGCGTGCGGTTTGAATTTTTACATCAGTAGCATCCTACCGTTATTTTTGTAAACTTACTTTTCACCATCGTCGTAGTCCAAAATCCAAATTTGATGTTTAATCTTTCAACAACAGAAAATGAATTTGCATTGAATTTAGAAGAAAAAGAAACTGCCCTCAGTACAATGTTATTGTTTCTTCGTATTTTGTTGAATATAAGTACTAGAGTATATTACAGCAACAATAGCGGCGATTGTTCAGTTGTTTGTTTGGGACTGTGATTTTATCATGAGAGTTGAATGTAAACATATCCTTCGTTATGTCTCTGTTGTAATTTGTATACTTGATATTTCGTTATAAAAAGTTATTCTCATAAACACATTTGACTTTTCTGATTTTTTCGTAGAAAGTCGAATCCAAAGAGACACCTGTCAATGAGTCTCGAAACATCAAATCCAACATTATGAAATATCTACTCACGTCAACTCAATACCTGTTCAGGTACGGGTAAAAATAGACCTGATGCATGGTTATACAAGGCGACTACTGTCTAGGCCCTGCAGAATCTTGAGTTTTCGTCTGACATTTAATCCAATCTTTTTATTTAAACAAGTGATCCCGTTGAAATAATGTGTTTTGTATGTCGGACAGTAAAGCACAAGAAATAGTGGAACTGTATGCTGTCGTATGACACAGATTTGTACAAGTTTAATTTACGTTTAACACGACGTCGGTATATAATATAAATAACATTTTTAAGAAGAATGAGAAAGTCTGTGACCATTTTTATCTGGTTTGAGAAAGTATTTTTTGGTTTTTAGATTCGTACCAACAGACCCGATTTTGTTGAGTCGGTCGATCTTTTGTGGGTGGTGGGCGGGGGCTGCCTGTCTGTTAGCATGATTCTGTTTTTCGTTGCTGTTTAGCAGTTGGAAGTGTTGCCTGTGCGTCATACTCTGTTTTTCAAACTTTTTTTATCGTGTGGGGTGTTTAAATAGACCTGGAGAGTCAGGTTAATGACAGAAATGTTGTAGTTATTGTGCTGAAAAAGACCAAATACAAGTAGCCTACTGTAGTATTCATTTTGATTAATTAATTACAATAGCTCTGTGCAGTGTTGAATAATGTTGAATGTCTCTGTTTCTATTTATAGTTTCTGTGTTGTCCAGTTTTCGTGATCCCCTTACTAGTCCCTATTGGGGTTGTATTATCGTGTCTGTATAAGGATTTGGAACTTGTTTTACGTGAATGTATTTTGTCTTGTGTGAGGGACAAAATTTAAACACTGGTCAAGAAAACTTGAAGACGCTCTAAATATTTTTCTATGTATACGGTTATAAGAAAAATAAATGAAGGAAAAAATGAGACAGACAGACTAACAAAGCCATAAAAAGATAACAAATATATCGCAACACATGATTCTAGACACCTTGCTTCCTTCTCCTGGTACAATGTTAAGGATCTCCACTCAACGTTCCTTTTCTTCATATTTGCCACAGATTTATGAATTTTGAGTTTAAAATACGGTTTTGTTGATATTTCTAAAAAAAATCGTGCAGGTAAGTATGGATTAATAACCTAGTACACCCTAAAGGAAGCAGTCGGAGTGGCTCAATACATAGCGTGCGTTGGGGTTTTGTTGTTACTGCCAGAGTTTTCGATGTGAGGACGTGACATGACTTGGATATGGCAAGCCAAGTTGTCATTTATTCATGGAGCAATGTTGATCCAGTACTTAACCAAATTATATAAGATATCTCATATATTATATAAGATATCTTATATATTATATAAGATATCTTATAAACATATGAGATATCTTATAAACATATAAGATATCTTATAAACATATGAGATATCTTATAAACATATAAGATATCTTATTTTAAGTTTATGAGATATCTTATATCTTTTATAAGATATCTTATATACTTTATAAGATATCTTGTAAAAGATATAAGATATCTTATAAAAGATATAAGATATCTCATAAACTTTTCTTTATAAGATATCTTATATCTTTTATAAGATATCTTATATAATATATAAGATATCTTATATCTTTTATAAGATATCTCAATTAATTTTCTTTATAAGATATCTTATATATTATATAAGATATCTCATAAAAGATATAAGATATCTTATAAAGAAAAGTTTATGAGATATCTTATAAAGAACGAGACTCTCGCGAGACCGACAAAGAAGAAATGTTTGAAAATGACTGCTCCCGTTGTACTTAGATCACGAGTCCGATAAACGGGAGCTGTGTAAAACTAGCTTATTTTTCAACAGGAAGTATAACTAACACCAATATAGAATTTTAGTTGATATATTCAAATATTAATTATTATATTTACGCATACATTTTAAAATATTAGTGTTAGGAATCACACATTAATATATTCTAAAATGGCTGGAATAATCCAGAGTTATAAACTTTTCCGAAAGAAACTCGAGTGTTCTAAAGAGCCATTGAGAACTTAGAAAATGTCTGTGAAGTTGCTACATGTTTATTTATTCAAATGACAATTTAGTTTCGTTGGCCTAAAATCCAAAGGTTTAGATATAGTTCTTATTAGTGAGAATCACTGTCATTTATTAATCTGTTGTACGTCATTTTCAACCAGAATGAGACAAATGAAAGTAGTTTGCTGAGGATTTATATTGTGAAGGTGTAATGATGCCAAACTCGGTAAGAGCGCAGAAATATTGTCATAATCAGTCACCACATACTCAAATATAAAGTGAGATTTTAAAATTCATCTTGATTTATGTTATTTTTCGTACACAGCCTCGTTGAAGAATTCTAGTTTGGTTTGATTTGGGGAGGGGGGAGGGGTTTGGTTTATATTATTAATGAGGTCTTGTCTTATAGTTGATGTCAGAAAGCTAAGCTGAGTTAGTTGATTCAACATTTATCATTCACATCACTTGTCTTCTTTGTTGTAAGCAAAATTTATTGATTTCTGCTGATTTTCCTGTGTTATAAATTCATGGTTTAAAGTTTGTGTTCATGTATTTTGTGAGTTAACAGGTAAAGGACATGTACATCTGTTCAGTGTTCTTCCAAACCAATCAAATTAGTTAACCTACCCTCAGTGAGTCGCCCACCCCAAGTAGCTTGTTTAGATTTTGTCCCATTTTTCAAAGACTGTCCTATATGTTAATTTAGACCTGGTGGTATAGAATCTTGCAATCTACCAGATATAAGCAAATCTAAAATACACGAAGAATATTTATAATGAAATACAATTTATTATACCCAGGACATTAACTGCTTATTTTTACATTTGATCTAACTTGACCTCTCTAGGTTAATTTTAAGTCCAAGAAAAAATTCATAATAAAATATATTTATACTATATATGTGTACATATCACTATAGCAAGGTTATTTTATTATATTAAATTAATCTCATCATCTTTATTTATGAAAAGTGACTGGCACTAGATCATAAACTTAGGGAACTTAGATATAATTTCAAAAATGAAGAATGTCTTGTATTTCAGTTCCTTTTCCAAATTAATTTTATCACTCAGGGGAGCATATGGTACAAATAGGACTTTTCCCCCAAAGTTTGAAGCAGATTCCAAGAGAAATATTCAGTTTACTGATACATGTGCTTAACATTTGGGTTCAAGACTCAAAAACTTGTGGATAAGTATTGTATAACTCTTTTTAATAATAACATCTAGGATAGATATTTCAGCCCAAAAACATTTTTTTTTTTGATACAGAACAAATTCTGTTTGAGAATCAACTGTTTTGAACAGTTTTTTTTTTAAATATATAGCACCGACACTCAATCCATATTGATATGAAATATTTGAAATTTGAATATTTCTATAGTGCATAATTCCATAACCTTAAGTCTATAGGGACATGTCAAATACTACCAGGTACTCGTTTATATATACAATGGAAGATATTATATATAATGAATGGGCATCACAGTATATATATATATTTTGCAGCACACTTAATAAGCATGTGACATGTCCCTGTAACCCACATCTAATTATAGGTAAGTAGTGGGATTATTAGTGGAAGCCAATATCAACACATCCAACTAATACAGTACTTTAAAACAAGAGCCCCATGGGCCTAACAGGTCACCTGAGTTGTAATGCAATTGTTATTTGTTGTTGTGATATGTCAAAAATAAAAATTACATATATATATATGTATAGCAGGGAATTTTGCCCCTCACCAGGGAGGAATTAGTACCCAAGGGGTTGTGAAATTCACATTTTGATTAAGCACATCAGGATATTTCCATCCATGAGAAGGTTTTTTAACATATCTGGATCTGGAAGTAGACAATTATTGTTTGAGCTATTTTGGCCCCTTTTGGCTCCGCCCCTCAGGCCCTTAGCGTCCACATGATCACATCATGTAAATGTATCCCCTCCCCAAGAGTAAAAGGGCGACAATTGATAAAAAAAACCTTAAGATATACACCTCATATACATCAGATATACACCTTCTAAACATCAGGTATATACCTTCTATACATCATGTATACACCTCCTATAGGTCAGGTATACACCTTCCATGCATCAGGTATATATACCTTCTATACATCATGTATACACCTCCTATAGGTCAGGTATACACCTTCCATGCATCAGGTATATATACCTTCTATACATCAGGTATACACCTCCTATAGGTCAGGTATATATATACACCTTCCATGCATCAGGTATATATATACCTTCTATACATCAGATTACACCTATACATCAAGTACATCTTGTATGCATGCACATATACATGAGGTATATGTAAGGTCCATATTCTCTGTAGGTAAGGTACCTCATCTTTATAATAGTTGTCTGATATTGGTTCATATTGATTGCATGCACAGGAAATATAACATGTTTGCTTGTGCTGGAGTTTCCCATTTATGTTCCCTTATTGTGGCCTCTCAAGAACAAGAAGCACAGGCACATTATTAATAGCTCACCTGGAATAATATTTTTCATTAAAAGTTGTTGATTACCTCTTACCATACAGGAAATATCAGCTTGGGGATCTCAACAATTTCCATGTTATGACTGAAGGAGTAAGTCCTCAGGGATGGGGTGGGCTCCATTAGGGACTATCTTGGTATCATGAGTGTTTTTCCTCTGCATGCCCAGCAGCATTTGGATGGGATCTTTACTGATTTCATGTAAAATTTGGGGACTATAAGCCCCTTGTGGCAGGGCAGGACCCTGGCGCCAATCATGTAAGCATGGATGTATTCAGATGGTTACATGGTGGGGGATCTTAATTATCTTTACACCCAAACTTCCTCTATTGGCACCCAAATGCTCTGGCCCAGTGACTGATTTGCCTCTGTTTTTTTCAGACCTGAGATATGCTACAATTACAGGTTTTTGAAGATGAAATGTCTTATTTTCCTCTTTACCGGAAATATACCATGTATATACTTTGTATCATGTACATTGTATCTTCTGGAAAATGAGTCAATACACTATATATAATAGAGATGATAAATACAGGTACCTTATGCAATGAGGCTGTATTATAGAGGATACCCTTACTAAATAAATAAGGACTTTTTATGTACCCTGTATACCACTCTCTATATACCATTCTTTATATACTCTGTAAACCACTTCTTATTTACCCTGTTTACTAGTTTGTATAATCTGTATACAAATCATTATATAACCTTCTCAATATTTCTTTATAAAGATATCTTTGTTGTGTTTTATAATAAACAAGAGGCACTGAGTTAGGACAAGTCTTTCTAACAAAAGTGTATCCAAGTTTTGATGCTCAGCAATATATTATATATATATATATTACTACATCCAGGTATAACACATGTAGTTACTACTACTGACAGGTATTACACATGTATATATTATCACAGATAGGTATTACACATGTAGTTACTACTACAGACAGGTATTACACATGTATATATTATCACAGATAGGTATTACACATGTAATTACAACTACAGACAGGTACTACACATGCATATACTATCACAGATAGGTATTACACATAAATACTACTACAGACAGGTATTAAACATGTACTACTACATACATGTATTACACATGAATATACTATCACAGACAGGTATTGCACATGTATTTACTACCACAGACAGATCATACACATGCATTTACTATCACAGACAGGTATTACACATGTATATACTATCACAGACAGGTAATACACATGTAATTACTACTATAGACAGTTATTACACATGCATATATTATCACAGACAGGTATTACACATGTATATACTATCACAGACAGGTATTACACATGTAATTACTACTACAGACATGCTGTAAGTGTTACCATGTATCTGGCTTGTGTGAAATGCCTTTTAGGTCACAAAATACAATTGTATCTCTACAAAATATATCTTATAAGTGATCAATATCTCAAAGACTTTAAAGAACATGCACCTGATGATGAAATATCACTTATCTGTATACATATGTATCAAATAATGAAATATTACTTCTTGTCTGTAATAGTATAAGTAAATACAAGTTTATAACCAGTTTGAAACAATGAATTAATGTTCCTTACATTACAGTATATTGATAGAACATAGAATTACAAATACATAAGTATGTTCTTTAATGTCTGTGATAGTTAAAACAATTTTATCTGAAACAATATAATTAAAGATACATAGCCTGTCTGTGATAATAAATACAGGTGTATGACCAGTCTGAAACAGTAAATAAAAAAAAATGTCCCCATGTCTATCTATATGTTATACTCCACAGAGACCAAAATGGCTTTAATGCGGTCTGTGATAAGCAGCCGAAACAATTAATAAATGTTCCTAATATGTTTAATGTCAATTACCTGTCTGTGAATTTGTACGGGTAATATTACAATTTTATCAAATTTCTTTAAAAACATTTAGAGGAAATCCGTGAAGAAAATCAAGATAAAACATTTTAATGAATAAATTGTAAGTAATACATGCAGTAGGATCGTTTTCCTTCAGTTATGAAATACATAGGAACATCCATTTCTCCACCACTTACCCCCCATCTACTTTATAAAGCTTAACCTTTTAAAATAATGTTAATACCGCTATAACCAGACCTATTTGGTGGCATTAAACTCCTACTTTCACTTTCACATACTTCATTTCCGGTTAAGAGATACGTACGAAACTAAGGCTTTCGATTTAATGCTTTACCGAGCGCTGTGGAGGAGGGTTTATTATCTCAAATTCAAATCTCGTTCTTTATAAGATATCTTATAACCGAATTATATAAGATATCTCATTTAATTTTGTTTATAAGATATCTTATATATTATATAAGATATCTTCTAAAAGATATAAGATATCTCATTTAATTTTCTTTATAAGATATCTTATATCTTTTATGAGATATCTTATAAAGAAAGGTATATAAGATATCTTATAAAATATATAAGATATCTCATTTATTATATAAGATATCTTATAAAGTATATAAGATATCTCATAAAGTATATAAGATATCTTATATAATTAAATAAGATATCTTATATAATTTGGTTAAGTACTGGATCAACATTGCTCCATGCATAAATGACAACTTGGCTTGCCATACTTGGAGTTGACCTAGGTTTACATGTCGTGTGAAGCAGACCCTTCCAGAAAACCTGGTTTTATTCTCCTCCCGAATATGTATAAAAAGTGGCTCTATGGCTGCGAAAACTTTGAAAGATCGAAATGGCGTGTGATGTGGGAGGAAATGGAGATCCTGCTACTAGGTTTCTGAAACAAAAAAAAGTTCCATCTTCTCAGCGGTACTAATCCTTTTCGTATATTATCTAGAAATGTGTTTTTTGATGCAAGAAATTTAGGCGGGGTTGATTTTTCGACATCGAGAGATCTCCTTTATTCTCGTGTGGGGGTTGGCATATTTACGGACAGTCTTAGGTAAACCCCTAAACCGTGTTAAATTACTCTGAGCAGCTACTTTTAGGTTCAATTATAGGTGTAACAAACTATATCCCATCCTTTGGGGTGGTATCATACCGAAAGTTGATCTAAACCCATACAACGTGTAAAATTACTATAAATGCCCAAATTGAGGTCCAAATATAGCTATAACAGGTCCATGTGGTCTACATCAAATATAACTTCGAAAATTAACAGTATTTTGAGAACCGCTAATGTGTATGCTGAAATCAATTATCGCAATGAATGCAAATAGTACAGCTAGGGGAGGAAGACTCCTGGAGTCTGACATGTGATTGGCCCCATCGAACATCCTCATTGCTAAAATCCTATTCCTGGTGGTTGTTCAGAAAGCTTGTTATCCTCAGGACCTTTCTATATGTCTATACAAACTATGTTCTAACAGACAGGATATCCTCGCTAAACACTCACCAATTTGGTTTCTTAAGATTTATAGAGTAATTGCCTTATTTATTCATTAATTTAAAGGGATGTAGCCGAACTGGACTGGGTCGATCGTCGGCGATCAAGTAGCTCAATGAGTAGAGAAACCGTCTATAGTTCGGAGGGTCCCAGGTACGAACCCCGGTCTAGCCGTGCATTTTTCCTCTCACGTTACAGAGAAAATGCGATGCTGAAACTCTCAAAGCTGTTTCAGTCGCTTGAATCAGAAGCTCTCCTCGGAGCTGTTTCAATTACTTGAATCTGTACCTCTCCTGGGATAATTGTGTGACAAAAAAAACATTGGTTGCCATGGTCTACAGCATGTGTGGCCAGAAGGTGTTCAACGTTATGTAAGGACACCTGCAGATGAGAGGTACACGCTGCATTGGTTGTTGTCTTTAATTCCTGACTTAATTACACAGAAGGCCGCTTTCGTTGATCTGGTTGAAGAGGTCCAGGTGGTACAGATACAATGTATATATCGGAGAACACCTGTACCAAAATACGACCGTCAAAACAAAACATTTCGCAAATTTCTGTGAAATAAATAGGTATAAATCAAAATGTGTATGAGCTTCTTTCTCCCGTGTACTGAATTATATAAAATAAGTTAGCTAGATATTCTATAAATGCCCATTCCTACAATCCGGTCGCTCCTGATATCCACATAATACTGCTCCAGTGTCGTGATTCTGCTTTTGCCTTTTTTCATGTAGTCCTGTGACAATTGTTTTACATCTATTGAGCAACGTGCGCACTACGCCCAACTTCTGGTGCAGAGGTTGTGGATGTTTGACGTTCAGATAAAGGTCCGTATGCGTCTTTTTTCCTAGACCAGTACCTTCACAGTTCCGTCATCTAATTTTACCAGGCGTGAACTAGGAAGGGCAACGTGCCGTTGATTTCTTCCTAACATGCGGATTGAATGATGTTTGTGGAATTTAGTGTTGATGTGGAAGGTCAAATCCTTCTGTATCCCTTCTTTGACTATTTCTAGTATGTCAACATGATCGCTCAATAAGCTAGGCTTGATCTATTTGGGATTCGCGTTATCCAAGGAGGCTAATACCCCAACATACCCTGGCCCCAGCAAACACGCACACTTACACGCGTCATTATATTATCTAAACTGTAATAACCCTCTATGGCACTAAACAAAACCTAAGTATGTGAGTAGTGGCTATACAGTAACAGGATCCGTGTATTTGTGTGCACTCAGTAAGGGATGGACATGCAAATAAAACATTCCCCCACCCTACTCCTGTAACATAAGAGGCCGCTGGTCGACCCTTGTTCTATCGGATATGATTTTATATGATTTTGCCGACTGCGACACGGCGCCTGTCGAACGTATCTCGCCGTGTAAACCTCTAACACTGTGGAAGTATCCCCCACCCCACCTATACTTCATGTATGGAGGCTTGATAAATATTATATTTATTGACAGCGTCAAGCTAAAGAGGTTTTATATATTTTGCTTCGGTAATAACACTTATTCCAAAGTTGTTTTCACCCAACTTGTCGATCCTTTCACGAAACATTACAAATCATGTGGGAAAAAAGTTTTTAAAAACTTCTCCGAAATCTACACTAAGGATTAAACGGACGTGAAATCTGGCTAGACAGGTTTTCTTAGCAAGGTCGAAAATTGATGTTTAAGTGTCCGCCCAGGCACTCACATTTATTCCCATTCGTCTTACCAACGATCAATCTTACTAATCCAACACTTACACTATAGTTTCAACGGAGCGACCCGTTAGGTCAACTCTCTTGAAGCCAATCGAAAAATATTCCATACAAGTATTATTTTTAATAGAATGGTGTAAAGAATTCTCTAAAATGACCTGCCGAAGCAGTTTAAACAACAAATTTAAACATTATCCTTACCTTCACACTAAAAGTCTTCTCAGGAGGGAAAAAATGGGATTACAACCTGATATGCTAAAAGGAAGGTAACACACCCACAGGTGATTGCAACTTTAAAATTTGGTAAAAGTGACAGCATGCCAAAACAAGAGGCCCAATGGGCCTGCATCGCTCACCTGGTATTAATCTCACACTTATAATCTTAAAAGTGGACTAAAATACAGTTACAGGCAGAATATCAGTGTTTGATTCTTAAGAACCAATTCAAATATTTAAACATATGACGCCTGTGACCTGGAATGTTGAACAAGGACATTAGGTTGAAAGTGGGTCAAGGTCATTCATTTGAACAAACTTGGAAGTCCTTCATCTCATCATGCTACAGGCCAAATATCAGTACCCTGTGCCTTTTGGTTATTGATAAGTAGTTTGAAGATTTTACGACATTTGACCCCTGTGACCTTGAAAGTGGGTCAATGTCATTCATTTGAACAAACTTGGTAGCCCTTCATCCCAGCATGCTACAGGTCCAATATCAGTACCCTGAGCCTTTTTGTTATTGAGAAGAAGTCGTTTGAATATTTTAACATATTTGACCCCTGTGACCTTGAAAGTGGGTCAATGTCATTCATTTGAACAAACTTGGTAGCCCTTCATCCCAGCATGCTACAGGCCTAAATTTCAGTACCCTGGTCCTTTTTGTTATTGAGAAGAAGTTGTTTGAATATTTTAAGACATTTGACCCATGTGACCTTGAAAGTTGGTCAAGGTCATGCATTTGAACAAACTTGGTAGCCCTTCATCCCAGCATGCTACAGGCCAAATATCAGTACCCTGGGCCTTTTGGTTATTTAGAAGTTGTTTGAAGATTTTAACATATTTGACCCCTGTGACCTTGAAAGTTGGTTAAGGTCATTCATTTGAACAAACTTGGTAGCTCTTTATCCAAGCATGCTACTGGCTAAATATCATCAGCCTGGGCCTCTTGATTATTCAGAAGAAGTTGTTTAAAATAAAATATTGACGCAGAACGGACGGACGCCGCACCACGGTATAAGCTCACTTGGCCCTTTGGGCCAGGTGAGCTAAAACAAGAGACCCAATGGGCCTGAATCGCTCACCGGGTATTAATCTCACACTACAGGCAGAATAGCAGTGTTTGATTCATAAGAACCTTTTAAAAGATTTAAACATTTGACGCCTGTGACCTTGATTGTCGAACAAGGACATTAGGTTGAACAGAGTTAATACTTTCCAATCCAGCATGCTTCTAGCAAAATATTATCACCCTGTACCGTTTGGTTTTACAGAACAAATCATTTAAAGATTAAAATATGTATTGACCACTATGACCTTGAATATGGGCGAAGGTCATTCACTTGAGCAAACTTGGTAGCCCTTCATCCCAGCATGTTAATGGCCAAATATCATCACCCTTGGCCTTTTGCTTATTAAGAAGTCGTTTAAAGGTTTTTAACATATTTGACCCCTGTGACCTTGAATATATGTCATGGTCATTCATTTTAACAAACTTGGTAGCCCATCATCTCAGCATGTTACTGGCCAAATATCATCACCCTAGCTGTCTCGATTATTCAGAAGAAGTTGTTTAAAGGTTTTAAACATAGTTGACCCCTGTGACCTTGAAAGTAGGTCAAGGTCATTTTCATTTGCAAACTTTGTTTGGCTCTTTCCCAGGAAGCCACCTGCCAAATATCAAGATTTTATAACTACCAGTTCTTCAGAAGAAATCGTTTTAAAGTGTTTGACATATCTGCCTCATGTGACCTTAAAAGAAGGTCAAGGTCATTTTCATTCTCAAACTTTGTTCGGCTCTTTCCTAGGAAGCTTCAAGCCAAATATAGAGATTCTATACCTTTCAGTTCTTCAGAGGAAGTCGTTTGAAGCTTTTGACATATATGACCCCTGGGACCTTGAAAGTAGGTCAAACTAGTTTTCATTCTCAAACTTTGTTGGGCTCTATCCCAGGAAGCCACCAGCCAAATATAAAGATTATATACCTTTCAGTTCTTCAGAAGAAGTCGTTTGAAGTGTTTGACACATTTGACCCCTGT
>NW_018480054.1:615812-659574 GCF_002113885.1 Mizuhopecten yessoensis | reverse complement strand
CTATACCTTTTAATTCTTCAGAAGAAGTCGTTTGAAGTTTTTGACATATTTGACCCCTGTGACCTTGAAAGTAGGTCAAACTAATTTTCATTCTCAAACTTTGTTGGGCTCTATCCCAGGAAGCCACCGGCCAAATATAAAGATTCTATACCTTTCAGTTCTTCAGAAGAAGTCGTTTGAAGTGTCAGACACATTTGACCTCTGTGACCTTGAAAGAAGGTCAAGGTCATTTTTATTCTCAAACTTGGTCGGGCTCTTTCCAAGGAAGCCATCAATCAAAAATAAAGATTCTATACATTTCAGTTCTTCAGAAGAAGTCATTTGAAGCTTTTGACATATATGACCCCTGGGACCTTGAAAGTAGGTCAAACTAGTTTTCAATCTCAAACTTTGCTGGGCTCTATCCCAGGAATCACCAGCCAAATATAAAGATTATATACCTTTCAGTTCTTCAGAAGAAGTCGTTTGAAGTGTTTGACACATTTGACCCCTGTAAACTTGAAAGTACGTCAAGGTAATTTTCATCCAAACTTTGTTGGGCTCCATCCAAGGAAGCCATCAGCAAAATATGTAGATTCTATACCTTTTAATTCTTCAGAAGAAGTCGTTTGAAGTTTTTGACATATTTGACCCCTGTGACCTTGAAAACAGGTCAAGGTCATTTTCGTTCTCACTTTTTGTAGGGCTCCCACCAACAAAGCTTTCGGCCAAATATCAAGACTCTAGGCCTGTCCGTTCTTCAGAAGAAGTTGTTTAAAGGAAAAGTTGACGGACGAGGACGGACGGACGGACATACGACGGACGGACGCCGCACCATGACATAAGCTCATTTGCCCTTCGGGCAGGTGAGCTAAAAATAGGTCTTAATCACAGGGACCTGAGCACTGGCCACAGCTATAAATAGACATGGGAGTAATCTTACACGGTTTAGGGGTTTAGATTAACTTTTGGTATATTTTTTAATTGGCTGAGAAATCGGTGTAGAATTATCATTTGTGAGAAGACTTCAAAATGTGACCTTGAGAGCACAAATTAACAAACATGTCACTTAAAATATGTCTTTTTATTTAAATAATTAAAGATGAAAACAATCAATGTCAATCAAACAAAAACTGTACATAATTCATGGAATTACAGACCCATTTACGTACGGACGATCATTCCCACACAAGTAACTATTTGTTCCCTAGAATCAGGTACATAAGAAAGGGTCACCTTTTGTTTGCAACAACAGAGACCCTGTAATATTCATTTAAGAATTAGCACATTTTAATTGAAACAGTGACAGAAACAGGACTTAGAAAGAAGGGACCCTAAAATAGACAACTGGTAAAGCTAGGGGAAGACATCCACAGAGGTCAGCTGTTGTTTTACACCAAACTATTACAAACAAGAGGCCCATGGGCCTTAACGGTCCCCCGAGTCCTACAGTATTTATTTTTGTTGTTGAAATATGTACCAATTGGAGTAAAAAATAGTTAAGTATAATGTTAACTTAAGTTTGTCAGGACCATGAGCTGATCATTCCTATACCGAGTTTCAGTTAGATCGGCCTATTAGAACTTGTTTTTAAGTTTGAAATAGTTATTTTCAAAATAGCGGCCATGGCAGCCAAATTATATTTCTGATCGACCCGAAAAATAACAACACTGGTAGGACCATGAGTTGATCATTCCTACAAAGTTTCAGTTCAATCGGCCCAGCAGAACTTGACTTTAAAGTCTGGAATAGTTTTTCAAAATGGCGGCCTTGGTGGCCATATTGGATTTCTGATCGACCCAAAAAATAGCAACACCTTTTCAGGACAATAAGTGGATAATTCCTACCAAGTTTCAGTTCAATCGGCCCAGCAGAATTTGACTTTAAGTTTGAAATAGTTTTTCAAAATGGTTGCCGTGGCGTGGCGCCCATATTGGATTTCTGATCGACCCGAAAAATAACAACACTTGGTCAGGGAGATGTCAGTAACCTTCCCATGAAATATTAATGAAATCCCTTTGCCAGTATTTAAGCTTAAGTTGAAAATGTAAAATGTAAAATGTTGACGGACTACGGACGAAGACGGATAGCAATAGGTCACTGGAGCTAAAGCTCAGGTGACCTAAAAATGCTAAAATGTACTCTTTCAACTAATTAACCCCTGAAATTTCATAATGAATTATTCCAACCTTTGAATTGGAAGAGTTCAAATGTGTATTTAGGGGTGAATGAGTTAAATCTATTGGTAACCTTTTTACATTGGTAATTTATTGCAGTAACAGTGCTTTATAGGTTTGATTCATGTGGATATTAATTCGTAATTACCAAATATAATCACATGTGCATTAATAAAAAAAAATGAAACTGGTAACAAAGTATTTTATAGCATAGGGCCTAGGTTTAATAGAAAACCATGGATATTTAAGGGATTTGAACTTCCAAGGTATACATTCATTTAACGTTGGACTACAACACCAAACAACAATTATAATAATTTAAGAAATGATCCAAAATACCATTATTAATGAGGTTTAAAATGTATTTAAAAATAAACTTTATTTTGCAACAATTATTTAACAAATTTAACATCTTATGTTGAGCTGGATGGTAGTGTGCTGGGTATTTGTACGTGGGAGGGAACCACAGTACCTGGGGAAAACCCATACTGTAAATCCTTCTCATGTTACCTGGGGAAAACCCATACTGTAAATACCTATCATGTTACCTGGGGAAAACCCATACTGTAAATACTTCCCATGTTACCTGGAGAAAACCCATACTGTAAATACCTCTCATGTTCCCTGGGGAAAACCCATACTGTAAATACTTCTCATGTTAGCTGGGGAAAAGCCATACTGTAAATACCTCTCATGTTACCTGGGGAAACCCCATACTGTAAATACCTCTCATGTTACCTGGGGAAACCCCATACTGTAAATACCTCTCATGTTACCTGGGGAAAACCCATACTGTAAATACTTCTCATGTTACCTGGAGAAAACCCATACTGTAAATACCTCTCATGTTACCTGGGGAAAACCCATACTGTAAATCCTCTCATGTTAATTCCTGCCTTGGTTCAACTTCAACATTACATTTTACAGAACATTTATTGATTTATTTTTCAAATGAACAAAACTTAGCCGGAATCATAATTTGTACAGCACATTTTTTGTTAAAAATTCAGAATGAAATCACTTTTATTACTCATTTGAAATCAAATTTAAATCACCCAAGCCATAAAAAATATGAAGTTCAGCTACCCTGAAATCAACCTTAAATGAAAACAGTACATCACAAAGCATTGAACTTTTGTCAGGCTCCTTTACACAAAATTGTCCTGGCTCATACACAATCTCTTAGCATCATTTACAGATAGGAAAAGAAACATAAATAGATAAAATGATAAATAATGTCCTTATTGTAAGAAAGCACTTTATGAGATATATACAACTAATGACAATATATTATAAATATAAACTTCAACAGGAGTATTTCTTCACTAAAAATTACATCATAATGCAAAGTATCTACTTTTCAGAACATTTGTGGATGAAGTTTCTAAATGCTCTAGATCCAAACTTGGAAACTACTGTACCACTGTTAGGTCAATGTTCATAAAATGAATTATATGTAAATCACAATTTTCCCTCAAAATATCTAAAATTGAGTGTTGAATTAGGGAACAAACATCACAAAAATATTCATTTATTAAACATGAACGAAATAAATTTAATTCACAATTGACTCTCTCCCAAGTGTTATATCTAGAGAATTACAAGAGATTTAAAGCATGAATTTCTAAAAGTTGGAAAATCTCCACTTCTATACTCAGTGAATGGCCAGGATAAAGGCCAATTATTATGTTTCCTTCCTCTCTGTTTTATCTACAATAGAGTTATCTCCCTTACATTAGCATACTGACAATCACTCTGTCAAACACATTTAAAACATCAAAACCACAAAACAACAAGTATCTGTGTTATATATATATCTAATATATTACTTGTGTAATATACAAACTCTTAAATCATCAACTTTTTCTAACAGTACTATTTTTACCAATGTAAATATTTATAACAATGAACCCAGTAAATACCATGATAAGCAAGGCTACCACATATGAAATAAACAAACAAGTATAAAACTAACCACCTAACCAAACATGAAAAGAAAGGGTAGAATCATCGTCTTAAAGGTCAAGTCATTGGACATGTTACGATGTAGGTAAGTGTCTTGGAAAGATTTTTGTAAGCATAGTACTTACGTAAGTGGTGAAGATGTATAGGATGGGAAATGTTACGATATAGGTAAGTTTCTTGGGAGGTTCTGTAATCACAGTACTTACGTAAGTGGTGAAGATGTATAGGATAGGAAATGTTACGATATAGGCAAGTTTCTTGGGAAGATTGTTTGTAGTCACGATTGTATCATTTTTACAAATTGATGACACAGAAACAAAAGCTAAGTAAATAATGTGATCTAAATTTGGTCATAGGCATAGAGAAAGTAAGTTATCTGTGTAAGGAGAGACACAATAACTAGACTATGAAGAAGTGTACCATTTATAACTGTTAAACATATCACAATATCTTATCTTTGAACATGGAACAAATGACTTATTAATCATCTCATTAAAAGGTGATACTATAAACAAACATATCTAAGCTACAGATTTACTTACGCACTTTTGTCACTCTGAAAATTGCACTCAATTAGGTATGTGCTAAATGCATTCTCTGGACATTGTTTATTATTGATGGTAGTGCACAAATCTATCAAAATTTTAAAAATGCACTAAATTTTGAATGTGCCAAAATAAGTATAAAATTTTGAATGTGCCAAAATAAGTATACATTTTGAATGTGCCAAAATAAGTATAAATTTTGAATGGGCCAAAATAAGTATAAATTTTGAATGTGCCAAAATAAGTATAAATTTTGAATGTGCCAAACAGGTATAAATTTTGAATGCGCCAAAATAAGTATAAATTTTGAATGCACCAAAATAAGTATAAATTTTGAATGGGTCAAAATAGGTCTGTTTACAGTAATCACACTGCACACATTCACATTGTTGTTCAGCAACGCTCCTCTGAGTTTACATATTTAATTATTACAACAATGTTTTTTAAAACTCACTTTATGCTCTTACATGATCTGTTTTGGAGAATGACCAAAAAAACACATGGCAAAATAGAGAACACTGGACTGTGATAGAAATGATAAACAATGGAATACATTCAGATTGTTTGTATATAAAACAAGCCAACATGTACAGCGAGGGGAAAAAGGATGCAATATAGCATGGTTTATATTCCTCAGTACATTTTAGAATGTCTTTACATAACAACATGATATTGTGCCAAATATCGGGAAATCTTTCAACGGTCAAGTGATAGAAAGGAGAAATGGATGACAATGAATTCTATAATCCAGAATATAGGGTAATACAGTGCTCCATTTTGTTATACACGCTCCCATATCATTTGTACTGGAAAAGGAATGCATCTACTACAAACTATAATGAATTTTTTGTCAAGCACATGTTTTGAAGTAACATCTGACCTAAAAAGATCCCATTAACAGCACAGAAATTAAATTCCCTCTGAATAAAAACAATTTACAATGTATGGTTGAATGGCAATGGAAATGCAGATGGTAATTTCTTTTACTGAATATATTATAAATAGCGTACGACCACCAAAAATTACAAAGCTGGCATCATACTTTCATTCTATGCTTACAGATCTTGACACTGCAAAAACGTTCAAATTTTCAACTGTCTTCTAAAATGGAAGACCATAATCTTTTTTTACTAACTCAACGTTGAGTATGCAAAAACATTGATAGATTTTGTTCTAAGGAGAATTTAACTATTTTCCAGCACTACAGAAACTATTGAAATTTTGACAACTCCCCGTAACCGTCACCTTGGTCATTTTACCAAAGTACCACACAGAGTTAATGTTTTATTACATCGAGTACATTAAGCTTTTTATATTTAATCCTCTCGTTAACCTGTACCCTTCCACCCCTATGTAACTTTGATCAACTTTACCATGTATTGATCTGGACAAGTCCATTATGGTCTACAGTGTTGAAAGGGTTATTAAGTTGCCAACAAATATTTTTTTGTTTTAATTCAGTGTTTGTATATTGAAAATATCTTCAAATTTGTGGGGCATTTTGTCCTTTTTTGTTCTGTAATGAAATTCGCAATTTCTTTTTTCAAATTTGCTATATAATATAGAATTTCTTTTTTTTGGCTAATATGTCTTGTTTTTAACATCTTAACCTGAGGATAATAACACACTTTCAACATTATTCGAAAATTGAATGAAATTGAAGTGTTTAAATACCATGTAAAAATCTGTAACCACATATGTGGTAATTGCACTAAGATTGTATACCGTACATGATCAGTTATCAACATTACATGATATTGGAATAGATCTCAGATCTCAGGAATAGTGTTTTTTTTACTGTGGTTGAAGTTACTGTTTTTAGTATCCTCACTATAGACTCGCTGTGAAGGTAAAACCTTCCTCCATGAATCCATGAACAATGACATATCTGATCCTGAAATGTATGTCCCAGTTGATTCATCCAGTAAACTTTGGTCAACACTTCACGAAAACATCTCACATCATCAAAATGGTTACTCTGTAGAAGTAGTCTGGCTATGTGAGTGTCATGACTTGCTTTGATAAATGAGTATTATGTCGGAATGGTCAGTCTACATGGGCAGTAAGTGGTCATCTCGGTCTTCCTCTTCCTGTAACTGGTCATCTCCGAGACCTTTAAATGTATGTTTGTTGACTGACCCTCCGGTCCGACACACCAAGTTACACCCATCCTGAAAAAATTAAAATAAAACTAGTCATAACAAGAACTGTAAGTCAGAACCGATCTTATAACTCGTTATAACTAGAACTGTAAGTCAGAACCGATCTTATAACCTCACAACTCCTTAAAACTAGAAATGTAAGATGAAGGCTAAGGACTAGGGCATTGAGGGTCCTTTCCAGGCTCATTGGGGATTTAGAAATAGTCGTTATATGCGTAATCTGGAATAATGAAGTACGCAAATATGGAATTTCAAATTCATTTGACAACTTGTTTAGGAGATTATCAAATATGGCATCACAATAAGAGACAAACCGTTTTTCATAATAAAAATTGTGAATATCATCTGTTGTGCACTGTTTGGTTGAAAATTGACAATTTTGAAGGAAATTAAACACTCTTCAATTTTTAAAAGCCTCTGCATGCACCAAGCAAATAAATATTTGGCATGCATAGACATTGTCAAACCAGTGTTCATTTGTTGAAAAACAATTTTGTTTGTCACATGCACAGGCTCTCATTTCTGCATGCTAAAACACCATATTTTAGCTACTTCTGTATAGCAATGCAATTTTGTTGCTATGGTTGGGCATCAATGTATATACGCATTGGAACAAATCAAAGAAAGAAAGAAAGATTTTTATAACAGAAATTGGTTAATAAATTCAAGTTGAACTTTTTACTTTTATGAGGCAAAAAATGCCCCATAATGCCCCAAGTCCTTTATATCCCTAACATTTTTAGGACAATTCTAGAGCTTGACACACAGGTCTAGTGGAGGTACTTACAGACTGGAGATTACCAAAGTCCTGCCAGAAGCTGTAGTTTGGAATCTGCTCCATGCCCTTGGCTCCTAACATGAATCTATGGTAGGCTATACCCAGGACGAGGTAAAGGAAAACCACACACACAAACCTAAAACAGACAAAGAAGGCATTACGTTTTGCTCAACTTCCAACTTAGGCTCCGTCTTGGTAGATTTTTACAGATGCTTACCAAGTTTCATAAAAAGGGAACTTCATTTAAACAAATTATCTTGCAAAACCAAAAGTGTCAATGAAAAGACAGATTGACGAATAAATGAAACTTCCAATACAACAATATATCCCTTCAAACATTTTGACGAGCATATGAAGTCTTATTTCCAAATGGGTGTGGATGAGTGGGCGGTCCTTGACCTCAGTACCTATCTAAATCTCCATTGTGCTCTGATAATATACTTACACAATCACTATTACAGATCCTAAGCTTAGTCCAAACGTCACCACAGGCTTTGGAGGGCAAACTGCACTGGAAGCCATTTCAAATAAGTAATAACATCCATCTGTCTTATTGGTGTATTCTTCAAAGACATTGATGGTTTCAGACTGAAATTTCAAAAAAAGTGTTGTTTTTTTACATGTAGTTAAGAATGAAACAACTACAAGTAATGTTTATAAAACATGATATTCCTGTGCAAAAAACGACATTTCAACTCATTACCAATTATCCACCACTTATAAAGTATGGACTCATTGTATAGACATGCAGGAAGTTATGATGATAACCAGTGTGAGGTGTAGGATATCTTCCTGATTGTTTTACCTGGGATCATAAACTTAGTATGATGGTATGTCTTGGGATCTTGGGGAAAACTGTGTGTCAGATTGAGAGAAGGGCACTTTGACCTACATTTTGACCTTTGACCTTATTTTAAGTACAAAAGATGAAAGGTAAAAACCTGTCACTATACCTTACCTGGTTCTTTGAAGTGACATTCTGCTACCCAAGACGTACCAGTGTACCAACTTTGATGATCATAGGTGAAATAATGAAAGAGATGCTATGGACTAATAGAATCTATCACCCCCTTGGTGGTGAGATAGGGGGATCTCAACCCGAGGGGGAAGAATCTTATGTTGCAAAACACGAGGCTTTGCCGAGTATTTGGCAACTTAAGAGTCTTTCCCAGAGGGTATGTAATGACAACGTTACAGGCTTATTTCAGGGTTGATGTGACGTTGATGGATTGTTGACGTGACGTCATTGTATTGTTGAAATGACATCATACCATTGTTATGAATAGGGGAATCCCCCCGTCTCAACCCTAGGGTGAGACAAGGAAATCTCACACCGGTAAAAGTGCAGATACACCTGTCCAGGGAAAGAGAAAAGTGGTATCTCACATATTTTGCACTTTTAATTAAGGTCAAAAGGTGAAATGTTGGTCAACATGAGCACTTTTTTACATGACAGTCTGCTTTCCCAAGATGTACCAGCATACCAAGTTCAGATTATTCCATGTGAAACGATGGTGAAACGATGTGGGAGTTATGCTCTGGACAACATCACAGACAGACTATTCTCATCAGTGGTGTGACTTTTATATTTTAACCTTTTCTAAGTAGTGGTTTGACCTTTACATTTGACCTATTCTCAGTAGTGGTGTGATATTTACATTTGACCTATTCTAAGTAGTAGTTTGACCTTTACATTTGACCTATTCTCAGTAGTGGTGTGACATTTACATTTGACCTATTCTCAGCAATGGTGTGACCTTTACATTTGACCTATTCTCAGTAGTGGTGTGACCTTTACATTTGACCTATTCTCAGCAATGGTGTGACCTTTACATTTGACCCTTTCTGAGCAGAGGTTTGACCTTTACATTGGAAGTATAGAGAGATTTTTTTACTAAGAACAGTTGTGGGACTGCACAACGCACCAAAAATAGTGTGCGCACACCGTGCATACATCATCCGCACATGGTGCGCACAACTGTGCGATTTAACAATTGTTCGCCCCGTTGTGCGCTTCTCTTCGCACAACTGTGCGATTTGGTATCATTTGTAGATCAAAATTACGGAATGACAAAAATACGGAAGGCTTGTATGCGATAATGTACACTGTGTATATATCTGTAATTTCTCATCACAATAATCAAGATTATACAATTTCACAATGCGTGTTACACAGTATTACAGCGACCGTTAGGCTGTCAAGAACGGGTTTGGCTCCAAGGTAACAGAACAGGTGAATAACAATTTGATGATTGTCCGGAGTTTTACCTGACCAGTGCCTGACACACAGAGCTGATATGCGATACCGTTTGACCGTAATGAATAGTATTTGTTATTTGCATTCGTTTACCTATAGCTCCCCTTCACCTGGATTTTCACACCTGCAGCCTTACCCGATGAGTTACATAAGTGCCCCAGGCGGGGAGAAAATTACGGTCCAGGTACATGTACAAAGTGGTTATGTTTACCTGTATACAGGATTGAGTTGTACTTTTACATGTGTCAATTAAGTTTGTTTATAAACACAATTTAAAAATATAAGATGTATAGACACCAACCACGATTGTTATTGCACAACGTCCGTCCATCGTGCGCACAGATGTGTGCAAGCAATGATCGTCCATCTTTTTATCGTTCGCCCATCGTGCACACACCGTTCACACATCGTGCGCACACCACACATCGTGTAACGTTGTGCGATCCCACAACTGTAACAAGTTTACTTGGTGAATCGAAAAGAGGATTATTATTACACAGTGATTTTGTTGTATTCCATACCATATATACCTACCCCAAGACTGGTAGATTCATCACAAATTATCATGATTCTAGCCTGACGTTTCTCCTTGGAACAGTGAGTGTGGTACTCTTTTCCATCTCTGTACTCAAGAAGAATCCAGCCAGCTGAAAATAGGAAAATGAAATAAAATGAAGTTGGATGATTTGAGCCATTAGAAATACGAGAAAAACAAAATGAAATTAAGAAACCCTGTCCTATCAGCCTCATCATTATTTTCACTTTCATAAGGAACACATTATAATGGTATTTTACCCTACTTTGGATTACTTTGACCATTTTCATTTGGCAATGTATCGTGTGAATACTACTTCTAGTCTACATACTGTGTAGTATTGTACGAACGAAACACTGGTCAGGGCCTCAAACCAAGGTTTGTGTGTTTATTAGTTCATTATAGATATCTGTGACCAGAAACTGAGAATTATGTCATGTAAAATAACTTGTCTGTGGGGTACACAAAACTGTGTTTATCCAATACATAATTAATGTAAGTCTAATCTATATATATGCTAACATTTCTAATCAAATTAGTCTAACATGACCAGCAGACTAAGTGCAGCATAAACAGTCTAACATGACCAGCAGACGAAGTGCAGCATAAATAGTCTAACATGACCAGCAGACGAAGTGCAGCATAAATAGTCTAACATGACCAGCAGATTAAGTGCAGCATAAACAGTGTAACATGACCAGCAGACTAAGTGCAGCATAATCAGTCTAACATGACCAGCAGACTAAGTGCAGAATAAACAGTATAACATGACCAGCAGACTAAGGGCAGCATAAACAGTCTAACATGACCAGCAGAATAAGGGCAGCATAAACAGTCTAACATGGCTAGCAGAAAAAGTGCAGCATAAACAGTCTAACATGACCAGCATACTAAGTGCAGCATAAACAGTCTAACATGACCCGCAGACTAAGTGCAGCATAAACAGTATAACATCACCAGCAGACTTAGTGCAGCATAAATAGTCTAACATGACCAGCAGCCTAAGTGCAGCATAAACAGTATAACATGACCAGCAGACTTAGTTCAGCATAAATAGTCTAACATGACCAGCAGACTAAGTGCAGCATAAATAGTCGAACATGACCAGCAGACTAAGTGCAGCATAAATAGTTTAACATGCCCAGCAGACTAAGTGCAGCATAAACAGTCTAATATGACCAGCAGACTAAGTGCAGCATAAACAGGCTAACATGACCAGCAGACTAAGTGCAGCATAAATAGTCGAACATGACCAGCAGACTAAGTGCAGCATAAACAGTCCAACATGACCAGCAGACTAAGTGCAGCATAAATAGTTTAACATGACCAGCAGACTAAGTGCAGCATAAATAGTCGAACATGACCAGCAGACTAAGTGCAGCATAAATAGTCTAACATGATCAGCAGAATAAGTGCAGCATAAACAGTATAACATGACCAGCAGACTAAGTGCAGCATAAACAGGCTAACATGACCAGCAGACTAAGTGCAGCATAAATAGTTTAACATGACCAGCAGACTAAGTGCAGCATAAATAGTCTAACATGATCAGCAGAATAAGTGCAGCATAAACAGTATAACATGACCAGCAGACTAAGTGCAGCATAAATAGTCGAACATGACCAGCAGACTAAGTGCAGCATAAACGGTCTAACATGACCAGCAGACTAAGTGCAGCATAAATAGTTTAACATGACCAGCAGACTAAGTGCAGCATAAATAGTCGAACATGACCAGCAGACTAAGTGCAGCATAAACAGTCCAACATGACCAGCAGACTAAGTGCAGCATAAATAGTTTAACATGCCCAGCAGACTAAGTGCAGCATAAACAGTCTAATATGACCAGCAGACTAAGTGCAGCATAAACAGTCCAACATGACCAGCAGACTAAGTGCAGCATAAATAGTCGAACATGACCAGCAGACTAAGTGCAGCATAAATAGTCGAACATGACCAGCAGACTAAGTGCAGCATAAACAGTCCAACATGACCAGCAGACTAAGTGCAGCATAAACGGTCTAACATGACCAGCAGACTAAGTGCAGCATAAACAGTCTAACATGGCTAGCAGAATAAGTGCAGCATAAACAGTCTAACATGACCAGCAGAATAAGTGCAGCATAAACAGTCTAACATGGCTAGCAGATTTCCAGGTATTAATGGAGTAATAGAAACTTTGTATATTTTTTTAAAGAGGGGAAAATATGCGCTGTAGTCTTATGATCTGTCCAGCCAGGGCTGCAGGCCGGAGCCAGAGGGAGAGTATGGGAGGGGGGCGTGGATGTCAACAACTTTAATTATTGTTTCTCGCTGTTCATTATAGACCATTTGACTCAATCTGGATATGCATTAGAACAAAGCGTTTGAGTGACATTATGATACTGTATACTGTATAAAGGGCCAGCCATTAAAAGTGTCGTAAAATATTGTCAGTGACAATAAACCACTCGGTCATCGAACTGATAGAAAATAAAAACAAAATGGAACAAAGACAGATATTCATGTGGTAGTATTTAGTTCCAGGTGGGGGAATTTCTAACTGAAATAGAGGAAAATAATGACAAAATTGGAGAGGGGAATTGACCAATATTCGCTCATAACAAATGGCCTGTATATATCCATACAACACAATCAGTCTAGTGTGACCCGTCTGTTTTTTACTGTAATGGTAATGGACTGGTGAAGTTTGCTGTTCCTTTATCATGCTCCATACATTCTGTATGTATTTTATTGTATTATTAGTGCTAATTCGGTCAATTTTTACACTTTGCTATAAAATAACATACATATATATATATACAGCCATCTGCTTTTAGCTACTCAACAGATTTGCATCAGATTTGCGCTTGCTCTTATATGTACTTTAAATTTATATTTCTCTCATACTGAGCTATTGTAGTTTTCATATATATTAAATTACCTTGCTGTGGTAATTTTTCTTATGTTTTGTTGTAATAATAGCTCTTCAGAGCTAATGTTTCTGTTTCATATATACGACTATAAATAAAATTTCTTGTATCTTGCTGTTCAAGTAGCTCAGTTGGTTAGGGCAACTGTATTGTGTCAGCAGGTCCAAAGTTTGAATCTTGGTCTTGATTCCTTGAAGTGTTACTCCCAGAACATTGTTTTTGATTTTATCTTTTTCATCTTTATCGTATTCAAAAATGTTGCACAAGGTATTGCATTTGGTTTCTTTTCAGAAATTACCTATTTAAGCGATTTTCAAACTCATAATCACAGTAAATGGCAGTGATATGGGGAATCCTTGAGCCGAAACTTAAACATGTTTTTGTTTTACTGATTATATACACTTTTATCTGGTTTTTCTTTAAAAAAAAAATGATTGTCATTTTTAGATATATATATTGATAGGTAACCAAAATATTCTGGTACAATTTGTGCAAGGGACCTGTATGTCATGGTTTTATTTTACAATTATGTATTGAAATATATATGCAATAGTGGTTATTATCTTTCCAATGCCTTCTCTGGGAGTCAAAACCCAAGATCCATGCCTTACTAGTTTTACGTTCAACCGATCTGAGCTAAAGGGAAGATTTTTTTCCCTAGCCAAGTCAGTAGGAATCGTCGTGGATTTCACCTGGGTGATGCACTCCCCCTCCAACCGATCTGAGATAAAGAGAAGGGTTTTTACACCAAGTCAGTAGGAATCGGTGAGGATTTCACCAGGGTGACGACCTCCCCCTCCAACCGATCTGAGCTAAAGAGAAGGGGTTTTTCCCTAGCCAAGTCAGTAGGAATCGGCGAGGATTTCACCAGGGTGACGCGCTCCCCCTCCACGAAAGAAGTTGTTCCAAGTTTTCCAGGGGTCATAGCAATTCTTGTGAAAGTATTGTGGAGTCTATCTGTCAATATTACCCCTGGGTCCCTACGTGGGCTCCAAAGTTACAGTTTACTAGTATTTTGCCCCTATAAAATAATTCCCCTTGGCCAAGTAGGGAGTGGCTAGTATATGACCAGGGTGACATATTGAACCAAGCACTGATAACACTTTGTTACAGCTCGCCAACATGTTTTGAATCAAATCACTTTTATTGTTGATTTCCTTCAACAACAGGCCATGATCTGGGCTAGAAATCAATTTTCAATACCACTAGTCAAATGGGAAAGTAGTAGTCCATGAACAAAATCCAACTTAATACATTATTTAATACAAAATATTAATCAACAAGATAAGCAATATCAAATTTTGACTAGCTAATCCGGCAGGCAGTTTTTTCGAAATACTAGTCCAGATGGAGATAACACTTATCTCAGACTACTGGGCTACCCTTTCTGTCCAGCCCTGACCCTGCATGAAACATTTTACTAGATAATGCTGAAATGCTAATTAAGGAACTATCGTGTTTTTTTAAGATTTTATCATTTATTTGAACAGACTTAAATTTGCACATTTAACGATGCCAAATGTTACTCTAGGCATTGTACGTGGTAACCTAAATGAAGCTGTTACATTCAGGTTTCAAACTATCTGCCCCTCGTAGCCTTAAATATCAAGCAATTTATAATTATTGGGATAGTTTTTCACCTCTGCAAGCTACAGGCAAATATTCATACTCCAGGTCTTGTGGTTCTTAAGAAGAAACAGTTGGGAGATTGTTTAACATATTTGTGACATATGACCTTGGATATTATTTGAACAATTATTGCTTTTCATGACATGGACAGACATAATTTTGTTTCTCCTGGATAAAATACTAGCTATTTCCTACCAACTCTACTAGAGATAATTATTTCACTTCAGAATAGTAAAAAAACATGTTACTATGTGTATCTCAAGTGGAACATTGAACAAACTATTGACCTTTATTTCATGAAACAGTTTTGAGGGGCTATCATAAAGCTGCTGAACATGAACCAATAATACTTACTTCCTCTAGTTATTGTGGCATTGTTGTACTTGCCAACACTAATGGCTCCCTCATATATTGGAGCTCCATCTTTAAGCTTAAACTGATACACTCCTACATGTTCGTTCGATGCACCTGGAACTTCGGTTTTATCTACCGCATCGGCACAAATCCCAATCTTGTATAAATATTTATTATCAACATCCTCTGCTTTGTATCTGTAAAGAACAAAAATGAGGTGCAGAAATGTACGATCAGATCATGGATGATTTAACTATTGTCTATAATATTATTTGGTGAACATGTATTTATTTCATGATTTTCCTTCAAATGACTCATATACCATACCAGCCCTATTACGGAGGGAGACTCCCATTTTTTTACACTGAAATTTAATATTTTGCCATCTGTGACAGTGAAATTGCTGAATTATTCTTATATTCCAAGATCTATTAATTTCATCAGAAAGAAATACTCAAAATGTGTTATTTTAAAGGGTTATTTTGTCTTTAGGGTGTATATACACACACATTTTATTAGTTTTTAACTTTGAGCATGCAGAATCTGTTTGTGGAAATTTCAAAAGCTTGGCAAGTGTGATATACGATGATTTAACTTTTAAAATAAGCAACAGCAGTTTTATGTATACATCACTTCCCTAACAATCAATATTCTAGCTGTGTAAAAGAATTTAAAAGTTTGCCCATTTACTGCTCTAGAAATTGCATTCATTTCCTCTATAAACATATTGTTTGGCTTTGTCTTGTTGAATAAAGAAGTTGCTATGGAAAGGGTAAGGTATGTAAGGTATCCAGAAGAATGCTAATAACAAGAAATCCAAGAAAGATCTCGGCACCCAACATTGAAAACTAAGTTTCCTCTGGCCCTGACGTCCGTCGTCCAGAATTACGCTATCGCAGTTAGCGTTGGTCCACAACAGACATCTATCTGTCAAAATGTCTAAGTCTTGTGTCAGGGCCAGAGGAGCCTCGGGCTACCAGGTGGCTCCACACTTTCGCAATTAACAAGCAAAATTCGTTGAAACTTTCATATAATGGTTATGCAACTATGTAGATTTTATGAAAATCTAAACATTCCGATAGTTTGGGGACTTTTTTGGAAAAAATACCAAAAAATTGAATTTTCATCAATTTTAATATTTTCCGTTTTTTTTTGTGTGTGGCATTGTTCGGAACAATAACAACAATAATAAAATGAAAAGAAGCATTTCTAATTAACCCTACAAATATTTTATTTATCGCAAAATATGTAACACATGTTACACAAAGTGTTTTTATTGAATTTGTACGGATACAAGTGATTATCTACAAGCTAAAAGTAAACAGGACACAAAGATCTATACATATAGAATGGGAAATTGAACAAAATATAAACAATGGCTTTATAATTAATTTATTTTACATTTTACAATCACTTCGATCCGGGTGAGAGTTATCTTCCTTGAAAAAAATCGGAACTTTTTGCAGAGGGGTGACATTTACACAATGACAGTTGTCTCTGTTTACATATAACAAAAATGATGGAAATAAATTAAAAATATGATATCAAAATTATCAATTTATTGTTCTTTAATGGAACCAAATTACCCTCAGTCATGTACACTCATTCCACAGTTCGCTAACTCACGGTATATTTACATGTCAGGTACATATGTGACCAGAGGCTAACGCATGGTATGCCGTTCTCACGTGCACTCACACATGCATTTCATAGGTATCTTGATATTTTACAAAACATTATTTTCACAGAGTAAGTAGACTAAATTTGTAAACACAATTCGACAGAGCGAAACTCCCTCAACAGCGAAAATCGTAACGACCTCGAGCTTATGAACTCGTGTAAGCACGTGATATGCACATATGATGTCGGTACGTCCGCATTCCATGCGTTTCCTATATGACCTTCTTGAGGTCGTTTGGTCTCATGTCACTGTCTTCCCGTGAGTCTGTTTATGTCCATGAATTAGAAAGCTTTATTCCTGAAATACGTGTGATTATACATTTCCCGGTTAAAGCTCGATATCGGGTGTTGACATACTATTGTTTACCAGGGGCCTGTTCGTTTATGGGGAGCAACCGGTTTGACCGTTTCTAAAAGTTAAATCTCGATATCGGGTGTTGACATATCATCGGCACGCACATGTACTATTGTTTACCAGGGGCCTGTTCGTTTATGCGGAGCAACCGGTTTGACCGTTTCTAAAAGTAACAATTTCGGGTATAAATCCTGGCGGACCTGCAAATGTGTATGCAGGCCTTGCAAGGCTTTTTCAAGGCTCGCCTGAAAGCAGCATCAGATTACTAGGTCCGACCTTATTTAATAAACGAACAACAGTGGGCCGATCGGTTTGACCGTTTAAACGAAAACGGCCCAGGGGTTTTGCACTACGATATTGAATGGCCGATACGCAATACGGAAATGACGACATGGTGTACATGCACATTTCGATCAAGATAATCGAGTCCGAGCTGTACTTTTTCCGGAAGTACGTCACGAAAATGGACGCTGATGACGATGTGTGGAGCCACCTTAAGTACTTTCATCTCTTCTAGCGAACTATTATGTGACGTCATTGTTTATGACGTCACAACATCTACTTCAAATAAACAGTCTGAAAAATCTCCTAGAAATGTTCTGCTTAAATAGTTACATATATATAAAATGCTCTAAACGCAGTTCAGTCTCGTTCAGAAAGATAAGGAGATTATGTACAATAATCATAACTTTTGTTTTTAGTAAATGATAATTTTATTTGGAACACATTATCAAGTAAGATAAGATGGTGTGGAGCATTGTAACTATTACCGACTACGTGTATAAACGTACACGATGACAACAACGCTTTGTGTACGATAGACTGGTCATACAAGGAAACAAATTGTTACCGATTTCCCAGCAAGGGTTGGATGAGGGCCTCGATTTTCTCATTTTCTGCGGTATGCTGTGGAAACGTGCATCCTGCTGTTGCTTTGTGTATAACAGAGAGCAATGTTATCCCCAGAAGGAGAATGTTATGAAAAACGTAAATGCCCATATCTTTCACCAGGTCTTAAACCCAAAATGTCAAAATATTGCAGGATGCTCTGGTCCAAGGAGCATGTGATATGACGCGTCGCAAAGGAAGTGGATTTTGCTTGTAACGATCTCTGTGATTGGCTGTTCATGAGAATGTGTATAGGCAAATTCACACCATCTTATTCTAGTACCGGAATAAAACAACGATTGTAACCCGTATCGCGCAACTGTTGGCATTTCACACCGCATTCTCAATTCGTGACCTTCAAAATGGTTTAAGATCACATTTATTTAAAGAAATTATCTGATAGCTTAAAATGTCTTAAAAATAAACTCTCATCTGTTAATTAATGTTATGCATGCTTATGGATCTTTCTATTGTGCTAAAAAAGTGGGTTTTTTTTAAAAAAGTTGCTGGGCCTGTAATGAAAAATAAAAGAATTTCACATATTTTTGCTTTTCAAATGTATTTGTTAATGAGAAATATTTACAGAAACCATGAATAGCAGTCCATTAGACTGACAGAATTTTCACATGAAAAATGTCACAGAAAACTAAATAATAAGAGAATAAAGGTTGAAAGCTACTTTTGGGAGACTGGAAAAGAATTATGACATCAAATAATTATTTCTATATGTTTGCGACTCATAAGTGTAACACAATGACTGCTTCACATGATGGTATACAAGCCTAATATTGACTTTCGTATTTCCTTCCATACATACTCATTTTATGGACGAGTCTGCGATGCATAAAATCGCAATAAAGCACATCAACACATTTTTCATCGTCAAGAATTTCCAATAGTTCTTTTGCACTATATGTGACTTATAACTATTTCTCGCTATGTTGTTTCTAATACTTACAGCAAATACGTGTTAAGAAAACACAGTAGTGTTAGGGCTTGTCTCCAGTCATCAGGTACTGATCCTGTTTATTTCTTTAAATACACGCAGGTGAATATGATCTGGGCCTGGGCCGGGGATTTCGACGTTTTAAGCTTTTCCGGGGGTTTAAAGCGTCGCATTTGAATGAGACAATAGTTCTCTCGTGCACTATTTATAGTTTCATTTCTCGTACATATGTAATAGAGCGCAGGACTAAGTCCAATACGTTTGGTGTATCCTGTGCCCTTCCTCATTGGACAGAACTAAGTCCAATACGTTTGGTGTATCCTGTGCCTTTCCTCATTGGACAAGACTAAGTCCAATACGTGTGGTGTATCCTGTGCCATTCCTCATTGGACAGGACTAGGTCCGATACGCTTGGAGTGTCCTGTGCCCTTTCTGATTGGACAGGACTAAATCCAATACGTTTGGTTTATCCTGTGCCCTTCCTTATTGGACAGAACTAAGTCCGATACGCCTGGTGTGTCCTGTGCCCTTTCTGATTGGACAGGACTAAGTCCAATACGTTTGGTGTATCATGTTCCCTTCCTCATTGGACAAGACTAAGTCCAATACGTTTGGTGTATCCTGTGCCCTTCCTCATTGGACAGGACTAAGTCCAATACGTTTGGTGTATTCTGTGCCTTTCTTCATTGGACAGGACTAATTCCAATACGTTTGGTGTATCCTGTGCCCTTCCTCATTTGACAGGACTAAGTCCAATACGTTTGGTGTATTCTGTGCATTTCTTCATTGGACAGGACTAATTCCAATACGTTTGGTGTACCCTGTGCCCTTCCTCATTTGACAGGACTAAGTCCGATACGCTTGGTGTGTCCTGTTCCCTTCCTCATTGGACAGGACTAATTCCAAAACGTTTGGTGTATCCTGTGCCATTCCTCATTTGACAGGACTAAGTCCAATACGTTTGGTGTTTCCTGTGCCCTTCCTTATTGGACAAGACTAAGTCCAATACGTTTGGTGTATCCTGTGCCCTTCCTCATTTGACAGGACTAAGTCCAATACGTTTGGTGTGTCCTGTGCCTTTCCTCATTGGACAGGACTAAGTCCAATACGTTTGGTGTTTCCTGTGCCCTTCCTCATTTGACAGGACTAAGTCCAATACGTTTGGTGTGTCCTGTGCCCTTCCTCATTGGACAGGACTAAGTCCGATACGCTTGGTGTGTCCTGTTCCCTTCCTCATTGGACAGGACTAAGTCCAAAACGTTTGGTGTATCCTGTGTCCGTCCTCATTGGACAAGACTAAGTCCAATACGTTTGGTGTATCATGTGCCCTTCCTCATTGGACAGGACTAAGTCCAATACGTTTGGTGTATTCTGTGCCTTTCCTCATTGGTAACCGTATGCAGATGACACGTTATACACCAGATTTATATAGTGGACACACTTATATCAGGCGTATTCTCCTTCTTTCATTTGTATAAATTTAAAACATCCGACCTTCGGATACAGAATTTCGGACGAATTCTAGACTTTAAAAAACCCACCAACTCGTGTACCTAAGATGTAAATTTCTAAGTAAAGGTTAGAAGGCCATTTGTAGGTTCCCGTGCTAAATGGAGCTGTCGAGCCCGGAGGTTCACTGTTATTAAATGCAAGTGGTTCTTGCAATTGTAGTAAAAGCTGAATTCAAATTCAAAAGGATGGCCAGGTGACACAGTGTCCAGATAGCACCTTTCCGTGGTGTCTCCCTAGCTATAGGCGCCCATTTTGGTGATGTCTCCTTAGATATAGGTGACCATATCGGTGGTGTCGTCCTAGCTATAGGCGCCCATATCAGTGGTGTCATCCTAGCTATAGGCGCCCATTTCGGTGGTGTCATCCTAGCTATAGGCGCCCATTTCGGTGGTGTCAACCTAGCTAAATACGTTCATTGCGGTGGTGTCTCCCTAGCTATACGCGCCCATTTCGGTGGTGTCTCCCTAGATATCAGCGCCCACTTCAGTGGTGTCCCCTAGCTATAGGCGCCCATTTTGTTGATGTCTCCCTAGCTGTAAGCGCCCATTTAAAAGGGGCCCTCTAGCTAAAAGCGCCAATTTCGGTGGTGTCCCGCTAGCTATAGGCGCTCATTTCGGTGGTATCCCCCTAGCTATAGGTACCAATTTCGGTGGTGTCTCCCAAAGCTATAGGCGCCCATTGCGGTGGTGTCTCCCTAGCTATAGGCGCCCAATTCGGTGTTGTCTCCCAAAGCTATAGGCGCCCATTTCGGTAGTGTCTCCCTAACTATAGGTGCCAATATTGGTGGTGTAACCTTAGCTATAGGCGCACATTTCGGTGGTGTCTCCCTAGCTATATGCGCACATTTCGGTGGTGTCTCCCTATCTAAAGGCCCCCATTTCGGTGGTATCTCCTTAGCTATAGGCACCCCCTTTTCCGTGGTGTCTCCCTAGCTATAGGCGCCCATTTAGATGGTGTCTCCCTAGCTATAGGCGCCCATTTCGATGGTGTCTGCCAAGCTATATGCGCCCATTTCGGTGGTGTCTCCCTAGCTATAGGCGCCCATTTCGATGGGATCTCTCTAGCTATAGACGCCCCCATTATGGTGGTGTCTCACTAGCTATAACCGCTCATTTCAATGGTGTCTCCCCTAGCTATAGGCGCCCATTTCGATGGGGTCTGCCAAGCTATATGCGCCCATTTCGGTGGTGTCTCCCTAGCTATAGGCCCCCATTTCGATGGGATCTCTCTAGCTATAGACGCCCACATTATGGTGGTGTCTCACTAGCTATAGCCGCTCATTTCAATGGTGTCTCCCCTAGGTTTAGGCGTCTATTTCGGTACGCTTGGCAAGGGGATACCCGAATCTGGGTTGTAAATAGTTGTGTCTTCTGGCTTGAAGGTATAGAAAACGGAGGGATCGAGGAATATAGTTGAACTGGACTGGGTCGATTGTAGGTGACCAGGTAGCTTAATTGGTAGAGCGTCCGTCTTGAATTCAGAAGGTCCCGGGATCGAACCCCGGTCTGTTCCGTACATTTTCCCCCTGCTGTTACATATGTATATCGCTGGTAAATTATGAAAGACGTTGACTATAATCGAGACAATTAACATGAGCATAAACTTCCTTTCTGTTTGTAAGCAGAGGAAAGGTACCAGAAATCTCTGATTATATATAGCTATTGTTAAACCTCATGAGGGTTTTTCGACTCTATGGATCGGTAGTTAAGGTGTGTCTTTTTAAAAAGAAATGTCTATTAGAATGACACTTTTAATGGCATCAGATCTCCTCGATAGTCAGTGCTTCTAGACGTATTTTTTTCTCGCTTTCAAAAAATTATGCATTTGTAACCAGCTTACCCTGAAAAAAAAGTTATAAAACGGTTTGTTTTGATCAGCGAAAGAAACTTCAACAAGACAACATCTCTTATAAAAAAAATATATATGACTATTATGTATTGCGTCTGGTGCAGAGGATGCGTAAATATCATTAAATAAATCGGTCGAGATTTAAGAATTGTGTCGTGTCCCCCTAAATATTATACACAGTTATCGTTCTTGTATAGCTCTTCAGTCAAAGTCAAAATGGCAACCATGACTAGCGAATTGCAACCCGGCATGTTTTCGTCCGGTTTGTCCTGCCCAGATTGGCTAAATGCTGAGCATGAAACAGGTGTAAGTTTACCATTTAGAGATTGTGACATTTGGGGTTATAATGTTTAAGAATTGCTTGCTTTATCTGTACCATAAATAGCTATAGTAATGTTCAACCGTTAGCCTACCGACATTTGTACCTTTTTTTTCAGAATTTCTGTCTTGATAACTTAGGTCTTTCATTCCTGATATTTGTTTTGTGACTCTCCTTTGTACATTTTCAATTTCTTTATTGTCCTTTTGTACGTATGGATTCTATATGCTAGCTCCGTATTCCAGATGTGGTCTCACGAGTGTTATACGTTGATTCGTCTAAATATGTATACAATCTTCTAGTTGTACCATAATCCTGTTTGCTATGTTGACCGATTCGTGTATATGATCATCAAATTTAAGTGTGTTGTCTGTGATTACTCCGATATCCTTTTCTTTGTTAATGTTTTCCAAAATTACTTTTATCCTCTTTATTGGTGTCTTTGCGTAAATAAAGCGGCGCAGTATTTTTTAATATTTTTTCCTAATGAAAGTACTTAACATTTTACCGGGTGAAATTTCAACATCCAAGTATCTGACCATATTTGGATCTGGTCGAGGTCTTCTTGCAGGTTCATATTTTCGCTGTGATTATACATTTTTGTGTCATCTGCAAATATGGCAAGTATAAAATAATTGAACTATTTAAATGTATAAGCTAATAACTGTAGAATGAAAAGAACCAAAAACCCTTGGTAAAATAAAAATTGTACTCATGCATCTGTATTTGTATATTTTAGACAACTATTATGGCAGTACAGTTTGATGGAGGAGTAGTGATTGGCGCCGACTCTAGGACTACCACAGGGTAATAGGCCAGTGTTTTGTTGGAAAATTTTCCAATTATTTATAAGCGTAACATGTTTCAGAGTTTTCAAAAACTTCTACTTTTAATGTTATTTTCAGTAACCACAACTGACCTACAAATTATGAATGCACTTTATAGAATTAAAAAAGACACATTGGTTTAAATGCAATAAAAACAGGGCCATACAAAATCTTGACTTTGTGTGTATTTGTAGAGCTTACATTGCGAACCGTGTGACAGACAAACTGACCAAGGTGACCGACAAAATCTACTGCTGTAGATCAGGATCTGCTGCTGACACCCAGGCAATAGCAGACATCGTCACCTACCACCTCAACTTCCACAAGTAAGGCAAATCTTACTCTACAAGTAGTTTATAGCAAACTTACAAAATGAAGCATGGTGAGGAAAATACTTATATTTTGATGTTTTACTTGCAAGTACAAGATGGAAAATGATGACAATACCCCAGTATGATATTTACACTTAAATTTGAATTGTTATATTTTCTGATAAAATGGAATTTGGTCACAAAATAACATTCACAAATTTTAACATTTTCTGACAATGGAATTTGATGACAATATGAATTAAAATTGTTATATTTTCTGATAGAATGGAATTTGATCACAAAATAGCATTTTCTGACAATGGAATTTGATGGCAATATAATATTCAAATTGTTATATTTTCTGATAGAATGGAACATAATGATAATACAATATCAAATTGTTATATTTTCTGACAGAATGGAGCATGATGACTATATAATATTCAAATTGTAACATTTTCTGATTGAATGGAACATGAATATTGATGGCAATATGATATATATATAATATTTGAATTGTTATATTTTCTGATAGAATGGAATATGATGACAATATAATATTCAATTTATTATATTTTCTGATAGAATGGAACATGATGACAATATAATATTCAATTTATTATATTTTCTGATAGAATGGAACATGATGACAATACAATATTCAATTTATTATATTTTCTGTACGAATGGAACATTATGACAATATGATACTTACACTGTAATACTTTCTTACAGAATTGAAATTGTAATATTTTCTGATAGTATGGAACCTGATGACACTATGATATTTACACTGTACTGTTATACTTACAGAATGGAGCATGGCGAGGAGCCACCTGTGAAGGTTGCAGCCAATGTGTTCCGGGATTTGTGTTACAACTACAGGGACAGTCTGAGTGCTGGTATCATTGTAGGGGGCTGGGACAAACAGGAGGGGGGACAGGTAAGACCCAAGCACATTTTGTGTTCGAAGATCTTCATCTGGAGCAAAGTGCCATTTTAACAAGAAAAAATATGACCGCAGTTTTATCCAGCAAGGACGAAAAAAAACCTATCTTAATCTCTGAATACCGTATTTGACAGCAAATAAGACTGCTGTCGCAAGTAAGATGTCTCCCCACTTTCGAAAATGATCTGGGAATGGGATGGGTGCCTGCAATTAAGCTCCCTCCCTAATTTTGTCTCTCCCCCAAAAAATTGTATGTTTATTTTTGTTTCTGGACATAAGCAAATTAGCTAACTGGATGCAAAAAAAACATTAACTCAACTCAATCTAATTAAAATTATATCTTCACATCGCTCCCGTTTACTGATATGTCACGTTGAAGATCTAACAACATCCCGTAGAGGGTCATGTTCAGGCGACCTTTGCATTAACCAATCAGATGAGAGCTTACGCATTTCTGTAAGTGATGATGTAATGATTTCGGAACACACTTGCTATGATAAAAGACCGAGAGGTGTCAAATGAGCATCAAGACAACAGTTGTACAATTTGTGGATTTTGCTTTGAAATAAGAGAGACTTCCTCTTCTGGTGATGTTGTCGTTTAAAAGTTTAACAACCTGAAACTTAAATTAACCAATGACAGGCTTCGCAATATTCAAACAATCACTGGACCAGACGAAAAAGTGGATTTTGGGCTACGAGGTGTCTGCATTAAAAGCTACAGATCCTGCTTTCTGATTGGTTTAAAGAAAGAGTTATGTCGCGTTTTGATTGGCTTGTTATAAATACGATAATGCATTCATGTTGACCTCTGACGTGACCCTCTACGGGATGTTGTTAGATCTTCAACGCGACATATCAGTAAACGGGAGCGATGTGAAGATATAATTTTAATTAGATTGAACTCAACTTAAATTACAACAAATTGTTATGTCACTGAATCACTAATCTCTAATCTTATAATGACAGAAATAAAGGAATTGATTTTAAAGACCAATATTTGAAGCATAATTTATTTGTACCAGGTATTTGATTAAGTGTTTCCTATCATCCCTAACAGGTATTCACTGTACCATTGGGTGGCATGCTGACAAGAATGCCATTTGCAACTGGTGGTTCTGGCAGTACTTACATCTATGGCTATGTCGATTCAAACTTCAAGGAGAACATGTCGAAAGAGGAATGCTTAAAGTTTGTATCGAACGGTGAGTAACGCAGCTATAAATTGATAATGAAAACTTCAAAAATAATCAAAAATATCATTTACTCTATAAACCTGAGTTTCCTCTGGCCCTGACCAGATTAAGACGTTTTGACAGATATATCTATGCAAGTGTTAGCCCACAACACATATCTATCTGTGAATAAGTCTGGTGTCAGGGTCAGAGGAAACTCGGACTACTTCTCCAGTTAACTTATAATCAACAGGATTATTATTGTACATTTTATATAACATATTGTTTCATAGTGTTTTTGGTTAAGCCACAGGTTATGATGATTTTTTTTAGAAACGGTTTTGTTTGAAGTTCTAGAGAAAATAGATTGGTGCACTTTAATATTGAACTGTTGAAACAAGTTGTTTGAACTCTTTGCCTGCTGAAGGCCCAGTAATCTCCCCATAGACCATGGCACTCAGATTTGTTGTTTGTTTTCACATTCAATGTTAAATATATATGTTCAAACTCGTACATTTATTGATGATCATTTTCATCTATTACAGTGACCGCTTTTGCTTAAGAATTGTCTTTGATCCTATGTGATGTTTCTATCCTTTATATAAGTTTGTGGTAAAACATCCTTGTCTAGCTTGTGCTAGGTGATATATAAGTCTGTGGTAAAACATACTTGTCTAGCTTGTGCTAGGTGATATATAAGTACGTGGTAAAACATCCTTGTCTAGCTTGTGCTAGGTGATATATAAGTCTGTGGTAAAACATCCTTGTCTAGCTTGTGCTAGGTGATATATAAGTATGTGGTAAAACATCCTTGTCTAGCTTGTGCTAGGTGATATATAAGTACGTGGTAAAACATCCTTGTCTAGCTTGTGCTAGGTGATATATAAGTATGTGGTAAAACATCCTTGTCTAGCTTGTGCTAGGTGATATATAAGTATGTGGTAAAACATCCTTGTCTAGCTTGTGCTAGGTGATATATAAGTATGTGGTAAAACATCCTTGTCTAGCTTGTGCTAGGTGATATATAAGTATGTGGTAAAACATCCTTGTCTAGCTTGTGCTAGGTGATATATAAGTATGTGGTAAAACATCCTTGTCTAGCTTGTGCTAGGTGATATATAAGTATGTGGTAAAACATCCTTGTCTAGCTTGTGCTAGGTGATATATAAGTATGTGGTAAAACATCCTTGTCTAGCTTGTGCTAGGTGATATATAAGTATGTGGTAAAACATCCTTGTCTAGCTTGTGCTAGGTGATATATAAGTATGTGGTAAAACATCCTTGTCTAGCTTGTGCTAGGTGATATATAAGTATGTGGTAAAACATCCTTGTCTAGCTTGTGCTAGGTGATATATAAGTATGTGGTAAAACATCCTTGTCTAGCTTGTGCTAGGTGATATATAAGTATGTGGTAAAACATCCTTGTCTAGCTTGTGCTAGGTGATATATAAGTATGTGGTAAAACATCCTTGTCTAGCTTGTGCTAGGTGATATATAAGTATGTGGTAAAACATCCTTGTCTAGCTTGTGCTAGGTGATATATAAGTATGTGGTAAAACATCCTTGTCTAGCTTGTGCTAGGTGATATATAAGTATGTGGTAAAACATCCTTGTCTAGCTTGTGCTAGGTGATATATAAGTATGTGGTAAAACATCCTTGTCTAGCTTGTGCTAGGTGATATATAAGTATGTGGTAAAACATCCTTGTCTAGCTTGTGCTAGGTGATATATAAGTATGTGGTAAAACATCCTTGTCTAGCTTGTGCTAGGTGATATATAAGTATGTGGTAAAACATCCTTGTCTAGCTTGTGCTAGGTGATATATAAGTATGTGGTAAAACATCCTTGTCTAGCTTGTGCTAGGTGATATATAAGTATGTGGTAAAACATCCTTGTCTAGCTTGTGCTAGGTGATATATAAGTATGTGGTAAAACATCCTTGTCTAGCTTGTGCTAGGTGATATATAAGTATGTGGTAAAACATCCTTGTCTAGCTTGTGCTAGGTGATATATAAGTATGTGGTAAAACATCCTTGTCTAGCTTGTGCTAGGTGATATATAAGTATGTGGTAAAACATCCTTGTCTAGCTTGTGCTAGGTGATATATAAGTATGTGGTAAAACATCCTTGTCTAGCTTGTGCTAGGTGATATATAAGTATGTGGTAAAACATCCTTGTCTAGCTTGTGCTAGGTGATATATAAGTATGTGGTAAAACATCCTTGTCTAGCTTGTGCTAGGTGATATATAAGTATGTGGTAAAACATCCTTGTCTAGCTTGTGTTAGGTGATATATAAGTATGTGGTAAAACATCCTTGTCTAGCTTGTGCTAGGTGATATATAAGTATGTGGTAAAACATCCTTGTCTAGCTTGTGTTAGGTGATATATAAGTATGTGGTAAAACATCCTTGTCTAGCTTGTGCTAGGTGATATATAAGTATGTGGTAAAACATCCTTGTCTAGCTTGTGCTAGGTGATATATAAGTATGTGGTAAAACATCCTTGTCTAGCTTGTGCTAGGTGATATATAAGTATGTGGTAAAACATCCTTGTCTAGCTTGTGCTAGGTGATATATAAGTATGTGGTAAAACATCCTTGTCTAGCTTGTGCTAGGTGATATATAAGTATGTGGTAAAACATCCTTGTCTAGCTTGTGCTAGGTGATATATAAGTATGTGGTAAAACATCCTTGTCTAGCTTGTGCTAGGTGATATATAAGTATGTGGTAAAACATCCTTGTCTAGCTTGTGCTAGGTGATATATAAGTATGTGGTAAAACATCCTTGTCTAGCTTGTGCTAGGTGATATATAAGTATGTGGTAAAACATCCTTGTCTAGCTTGTGCTAGGTGATATATAAGTATGTGGTAAAACATCCTTGTCTAGCTTGTGTTAGGTGATATATAAGTATGTGGTAATACATCCTTGTCTAGTTTGTGCAAGGTGATATATAAGTACGTGGTAAAACATCCTTGTCTAGTTTGTGTTAGGTGATATATAAATATGTGGTAAAACATCCTTGTCTAGCTTGTGCTAGGTGATATATAAGTTTGTGGTAAAACATCCTTGTCTAGCTTGTGTTAGGTGATATATAAGTTTGTGGTAAAACATCCTTGTCTAGCTTGTGTTAGGTGAAGTCGCCTCAGAAATCTGTTGTATTCACATTATTTTACAGTGATAAGCTTGTGTTATGTGACCTTGATCTTTGATTCTGTTGGGAGATGTATTTTTGAGATAGTGTATGTAGCAATGTTTGCGAGTGACACAATCTGAAAGTGAAAATAACTTTTTCTGTAAACTATTCTTGAAAACCTTGTGGACTACTCATGTAATGAAGTATAAATCTTGCTTGGAGAAATTGTTAAACATCAGATGCCTCCTTTAGCGTTTTCACAGCTAAACACAGTCTAACCAAAGTCAGTGAAGAGGAAAATATTGCTCATAGTGACATACATTTTATATTGGGGAAGTACTCGAGATGTATCCACATGTGATATTTGATGACTGGATTGGAGTAACAGAGCTAAATGTAAAGTCTTACCAAATTCGGTGAAGCAGAAAGTACAGGTCATAAAAAAACCAAGTGATTATAGCCAGTAGTGTATATACTTTTAAAGAAAAGACCCATGTTGATGATTGTGTTTTACATTTTAAAGGTCTGGCCTTAGCCATGAGTCGTGATGGCTCCAGTGGCGGTGTTATCAGGATGGCTTGTATCAACGGAGACGGAGTGGAGCGCTTTGTCATGACAGGGGACCAAATACCGAAGTTTTACGAGGCTTATTGATAGTAATCTTTCCTACCAATCATTCATAAAATATCATCCGTTATGTACAAGATATAGACGTAAGCAGATCTGTGGGACGGAGATCATGGGATGTTACATGGACCATCAAGATTTTGAAAAAGGAGGAGCAATGTTTCAGATTTAATATAATTGTCATTGTTTTAGTGAAAAATCCGCTCTGCTCTTCAGGAGTGAGGACTTAAACATTTATAGGGATAGAAGTTTACAAAAAACATGAAAAATATTGACTACTACGGGGAGTAGTGTCTGAACACGGTTCTCTGTCCGAGTGTCAGAAGTGACTTGTTACGACCACACGTCCGTGTCCTGTGTGATCCACGCCCTTGAAGTGCACAGCCAGATATGTAGAAAGTGTCAAGTCCTTATAAGTGCTAATGTATGGTGTTAATGTCATGTCAGTGTGCAAGTTGTTTCACGAGACAATAAAACATGTTTACCTGATCATATTTCTGTACATTGTTTCCCTTTCCTTATATAGTTAAACTGCATACTTATCTTCAAATGCATGCTATACTAGTACTACTGTTTCCTATCGGAGTTTGGAACAGAAATACAGTCATTTAAATGTGTGTTTTTTCAAGCTGAATTTAAAGTGAAGAGTTTCATTTGAGATCACTTCAGTTTCATTAAACCTGCTTTACTCCTTCATTTCAGCTCATAACTATCTTTTTCATGAACAGTGAAAATTATGAAAAGTTTATGACTTATAGATAAGGTGTGACCAGGAGTGATGCAGGCTCATTGTGACATTTTAAGTGTATCATTTAGTGGTAGGGACAATTCTGACATTTTAGGTGTGACCATTAGTGATACAGGCTAATTCTGACATTTTAAGTGTATCATTTAGTGGTACGGCAATTCTGACATTTTAGGTGTGACCATTTGTGATACAGGCTCATTCTGACATAGGTGCGACCATGAGTGATACAGACCCATTCTGATATTTGTCAAGGTGTGACCGTGAGTGATACAGGCCCATTCTGACATTGGTCAAGGTGTGACCGTGAGTGATACAGGCCCATTCTGACATTGGTCAAGGTGTGACCAAGAGTGATACAGCCCCATTCTATCTTTTTTAGTGTGACCACGAGTGATACAGGCCCATTCTGACATTTTAGGTGTGACAATGAGTGATACAGGCCCATTCTGACATTTTAGGTGTGACCATGAGTGATACAAGCCCATTCTGACTTTTTCAGTGTGACCATAAGTGATACAGACCCATTCTGACTTTTTAGGTCACCTGAGCTTTAGCTCAAGTGACCTATTGCTATCCGTCTTCGTCCGTCGTCCGTTAACATTTTACATTTTCAACTTAAGCTGAAATACTGGCAAAGGGATTTCATTAATATTTCATGGGAAGGTTACTGACATCTCCCTGACAAAGTGTCAGGGCTGCCATTTTGGAAAAACAATTTCAAACATGAAGTCAAGTTCTGCTGGGCCGATTGAACTGAGACTTTGTAGGAATGATCGACTTATTGTCTTGAAAAAAGTTGTTATTTTTCGGGTCGATCAGAAATCCAATATGGCCACCATTTTGAAAAACTATTTCAAACTTAAAGTCAAGTTCTGCTGGGCCGATTGAACTGAAACTTTGTAGGAATGATCAACTCATGGTCCTGACAATGTTGTTATTTTTTGGGTCGATCAGAAATACAATTTGGCTGCGGCCGCTTTTTTGAAAATAACTATTTCAAACTTAAAAACAAGTTCTAATAGGCCGATCTAACTGAAACTCGGTCTAGGAACGATCAGCTCATGGTCCTGACAAACTTAAGTTAACGTTATACTAAACTATTTTTTACTCAAATTGGTACATATTTCAACAACAAAAATACTGTAGGACTCAGGTGACCGTTAAGGCCCATGGGCCTCTTGTTTCAGTGTGACCATGCATGAGTGATAAAAGCCCATTCTGACTTTTTCATTGTGACCATGAGTGATACAGGCCCATTCTATCTTTTCAGTGTGACCACGAGTGATACAGGCCCATTCAGTCGTTTTCAGTGACCATGAGTAGTAATACACGCCCATTTGAGACTTTTTCAGTGTGACCATAAGTGATACAGGCCCGTTCAGTTGTTTTCAGTGTGACCATGAGTGAAACACGCCCATTTGAGACTTTTTTCAAATGAATGACCTTCACCTATATTCAAGGTCACAGGGGTCAAATATGTTTAAAACTTTAAACAACTTCTTCTGAATAACCAAAATGCACAGGGTGATGATATTAGGCAAGTAGCATGCTGAGATGAAGGGCTACAAAGTTTGTTCAAATGAATGACCTTCACCTATATTCAAGGTCACAGGGGTCAAATATGTTAAAAACATTAAACATCTTCTTCTCAATAACCACAATGCCCAGGGTGATGATATTTCGCCAGTAGCTAGCTGAGATGAAGGGCTACAAATTTTGTTCAAATGAATGACCTTCACCCATATTCAAGGTCACAGGGGTCAAATATGTTTAAAACTGTAAACAACTTCTTATGAATAACCAAAATGCCCTGGGTGATGATATTCAGCCAGTAGCATGCTGGGGTAAAGGGCTATCAAGATTTTTCAAATGAATGACCTTCACCTATATTCAAGGTCACAGGGGTCAAATTTGTGAAAAACATTGAACATCTTCTTCTCAATAACCAAAATGCCCAGGGTGATGATATTTGGCCAGTAGCTAGCTGAGATGAAGGGCTACAAAGTTTGTTCAAATGAATGACCTTCACCCATATTCAAGGTCACAGGGTCCAAATATGTTTAAAACTTTAAACAACTTCTTCTGAATAACCAGTAGCATGCTGGGGTAAAGGGCTATCAAGATTGTTCAAATGAAAGACCTACACCTATATTTAAGGTCACAGGGGTCAAATATGTTTAAAACTTTAAACAACTCATTCTGAATAACCAAAATGCCCAGGGTGATGATATTTAGTCAGTAGCATACTAAAATTAACAGGGTCTTTTGAATGAATTTTAATCATAAATACTGATATTTTGCCTGTAGCTTTATTTTAGATCACTTTTAAGGCTACAAGTGTGAGTTTTATACCAGGTGAGCGATGCAGGCCCATTGGGCCTCTTGTTTTCAGTGTGACCATGAGTGACACAGGCCCATTCTGACTTTTTTCAGTGTGACCATGAGTGATACAAGCCCATTCTGACTTTTTCGGTGTGACCGTGAGTGATACAGGCCCATTCTGACTTTTTAGGTGTGACCATGAGTGATACAAGCCCATTCTGACATTTTAGGTGTGACCACGAGTGATACAGGCCCATTCTGACTTTTTCAGTGTGACCATGAGTGATACAGGCCCATTCTGACTTTTAAGTGTGACCATGAGTGATACAAGCCCATTCTGACATTGGTCAAGGTGTGACCATGAGTGATACAGGCCCATTCTGACTTTTAAGTGAGACCATGTGTGATACAGGCCCATTCTGACTTTTTAAGTGAGACCATGAATGAAACAGGCAGTCATTGATTTTTCTCAAGATGAAAATATTCCAACATACCAGATACAACTTGTATATCTGATCATTTGACCTTCAAAGTAGGTCAAGGTCATTTACATGAAAAAACTTTTTGCATTCCATTCAAGGTACCAACTGGCCCAATACCAGGACCCTGGGGATTTGTTTTTAAGCAGAGTTTATGCCAGATGAGTTGAATCAATGTTCTACTAGTAATTTGTTTCAATCAGGTGTCAAAAGTCAAATTCTAGAATTATAAGGACTTGACTCATATATCATATCATATATAATATGCAGCATATTTGTCATGTATTACAAGTTGAATAATAGTTCTGGTAATCTATAAACAAAAATGACATTAACAGCATTTTCAAACATGATATTTAATATTATGATATACAATACAACTGTTGTCAACATGATTTACAGATCAATAATCAAATTGTAGATCAATCTTTTTTTGTGTATTTCATACAACAAAATATATATCGATAATAACAAGCACATAAATAGAACAATAACTCCACAGAGGTGGATGTCACCTGCTGGCACTGCAGCCATACTGATTTGTCAAATTTGAGTCAAAATAAAAATTGAGCAGGTAACCGAGAGAAGAGACGTGTAGAAAGCATCACAAAATTCAAAGCATTCTTTTCTTGGTTTATAATTCGGAAACCATATGATTTTTCACAAAGGCTGCTTGCAGCCATATTAATTTTCAGATTTGGTTCAAAATCAAACTTGAGCAGATAATAGATGCTGTAGGTATGTGCAACAAGTTCATTAAATTTAAACAATTTTTCAACCGTTTTTTGCGTGATTTCCGATTTACCAACGCGGACAGGTTGATTCCAATGTCTCTACAATTAACAATAGTTTTCTTCTTTGAAAGATGATCATACAATGATGTTTCATACATAATGACAATACCATACAGTAGGAATTATCAGCATATATTTCAACAGAATGTTCACCCTATTTCAAACATTTTGTTTTGTTAAAGATGATAACAAGCGACACTTGAAATATGATTCTTGCATAATATTCACAATGAAGTGGTTACTGTTTGCACAAAGCCATTCTGGTCTCTGTGGAGTGGTGCAAAGAAATTTGAACCAAAAATATAACAAAGATAATTTAGCGCTTTCCAATACTTTTTCAGCTGATTTTAGAAAATTGACCATCACAGAAACACTCCTTAATACACCACAAGGAGATATGTGTCGATAGCTTTCCCATCAATACTCATTGATCTATTAGCATTCACAAGGAAAGACAGAAATGAAGGAACATTTACAGTGCCTTGATGACTGGTACATAAATACAAGTCAATTACTGGAATTTCATGATACATAGTTTTGACCTATAAAATGCGAACAAAGATGAACACATTCAAACATCTTACAAATATTTTGTCAAGCACATATAACAAGATGTTACACACACACAAACCGAATGAATATATATCTGATTTCACAGTACAAAAACAATGACATTAAACAAGTGATATATTAAATAAACTCAAATCAATTAACATTTTGTTTTGAGATCACAATTGTGATTAAATAATACATTTTTTGAGTTCTAAATTAATTTCATAGATAACATTACGAATTGAATTCTTTATGAAATCATTCAATGAACTAGAACACTATGTACCTTAAAACTTCATGTCCACTGCATTAGTCTTACAGAAATTCATATTAAAGGCGTTAAAAAGTGAAGTACAACCAGGGCTGTACAAAATGTTTTACGGGCCCACTTTGAAAACCCCCTGATGTGTATTCTTCGCACACAACACTCTGTTCTACTCCTATAACATAAGAGGCCACTAATCAGCTATGATTGTGCTGACTGCAACAGCGCTTGTCAGAAGTATCTTGTCATGTTAAATCTCTAACATTGTTGGAATACACAGATCTAATGTATAACGGGAAACTTTCGTCCTGCATCCATAAAATCAACTTTCGCTCTGTGTTCATTTTACCCTTACATTAAATTACTGTATATTATGCTGTCTACTTATATTGGCTGTAATGATAAATTCGCTCTCATTATGGAGGGCTAAAAAGGTGCGAATTAAACTGCCGCAAAACTTTCTGTTTGTACCTATCACTTGCATGTTCCGAGACCTACATCCTTTTTTTCTATTTTTTTCTTCTTATTTGAAACCATCATGGAAGTGTTTACCTTTGCACCTACCATAACAGATCATCGAGTATAATACCACGTTTTTGATCTCCCTTTAATGGTTATAGTGAAATAATCCACTTATGTGCGTGTATCATGGTGGAATATATGAGGGCGAGGAAATAATTAACGAATGCTGCTTGCTTGAATAATGATACTTCTCTCATACCTGTGTGCAAGATTGAACTATCTCATGTAAAAAGAAAAGCAGTCGCAAATATATATCTTTCTTACATCTCATGTGTGGGACGATAACACCAGATGGTAACATCGAAATCAGGACAATAAACACATGGTGTCATGCTCCACAATGAAGTCATGTATGATCGTCTCAGAACCTGTATTTTAGCCTGGGCTCCTCTAGGAGAACCTATATTTCAGCCTGGGCTCCTCTAGGAGAACCTGTATTTTAGCCTGGGCTCCGCCATGAGAATCTGAATTTTAGCCTGGGCTGCTCCATGAGAATCAGTATTTTAGCCTGGGCTCCTCAATGAGAATCTGTATTTAGCCTGGGCTCTGCCATGAAAACCTGTATATTAGCCTGGGCTCCTCCATGAGAACCTGTATTTTAGCCTGGGCTCCTCCATGAGAATCTGTATTTTAGCCTGGGCTCCTCAATGAGAACCTGTATTTAGCCTGGGCTCCTCTATGAGAATCTGTATTTTAGCCTGGGCTGCTCCATGAGAATCTGCTTTTTAGCCTGGGCTCCTCAAAGAGAATCTGTATTTTAGCCTGGGCTGCTCTATGAGAATCTGTATTTTAATCTTACCTCCTCTGTGAGTATCAGTTTTTTTCAGTCAGTATTTAAATTGTACTTCTTTCTTAGTTGAATAGTCCTTTGTAGACTAAATGTCTAAAGGATATTGAAAAAGTCCCTTCTTTACCTTAACTTATTCATCCCTTAAATCACATTTGAACCTTTGAACCAAAATCGAAGACTGGGGAAGTTCAGTTTGAATGTGTATGAATGAGTTAACTTGCAGTAAAATCTTTGTGAATAATTCATACCAATTTGGGTGGAATTTCTCTAATTTTTCATCATATGTACTCAATTGTGAGAACCACGAAAGTCTAGCTGAACCTAACCGTTTATTAATACTGTAATGTGTATTCCTTTAATTCACAAGCTCTATGATCACAGAAATTATATGCATTTGTTAAATGATTCATAATATTCATGCATTTGTTATGTTCAGTTAGCAAGATCTTAATGTGGTCAATCAAAGTTGGCTGAATTATTTTTTTAACAGAAAAATGAGCCTCTGTTAAATTGGAATAAGTTCTTATCTCCTAGTGCCTCGTCGCTTGGCTTTGGTCAAGGTGCGTTGCTTTGTTGCCGAGCTACTGGCTCCGACAGTAAACATTCCCTGACCTGGTGTACTGGGTGCCTGGCCAAATCCAGGGGCTGGGGAACCTGCTCCAAAGCTGCTGGTAGATGATGCATTTGCACCTGTAAACAAAATACCATGCATAAATTCATTTTAGTAAATAAAACTATTTTCAAAATTAATTCCAATTATACTACTCTGAAAAACAATTAAATGTTATTGGCAATGTACAGACTTATGCACTGGTCATTGATTCACATGTGCAAAATCAATATCACCATATCACCTCACAAGGGAAAATCTGATCCAGTTTGACTTCAAAAGATGTGTGTTTAAATTCGGATTCATCAAATATTAAATCAATTAATAGCTTTTGTAGTTTTATATCCGATAGAAATTTAAAAACTGCCTATCATTATCACCACTTTGTACAGTTCAAAGGCACATTTTGTTACAATTTGTTGCATTCAGATAAAAAAAATATGTTAGCAATTCGGAAAAACCTACTTACCAAAATTGAATGTACTGGCCCCACCTCCTCCTGCAGCTGCACTGAAGTTGAATCCTGTTGTACTACCACTGGGTTGCTGGGGTTGCTGGGGTTGTTGGGTAGTGGCTCCAAATCCAAACACAGCATTGCCACTGTTAGCCGCCTGGGGAGCACCTGGTGGGGCATTGCCACCAAACATTGTAGACGAAGATGTATTGAATGGATTCGAAGGCTTGGGTCCACCACTAAAACTAGGACCGGTGTCACCAAAAGCTGGGGCTGACCCAGACTTTGTCATGCCTCCCTGGAATGTTCCACTGGACTGGGCAGTGGAACCTCCGAACACTGGTGTGGCACTTGTTTGTGGCTTTGCCCCTCCGAAAGCTGGAGCAGCCCCTACTGTGTTTGTTGTTGCACTGGCTCCAAAATTGAAAGTGGATGCTTTGGAAACTGTGGCTCCAAAACCAAAATTTGAAGCGGTAGTTGTTGGATTTGACGCGCCAAAATTAAAGGCAGGTGTTGCTGCCTGCGTCTTATTTTCGTTTGTAACCCCTCTAAAATCAATCGCTTGCGGCTTTGGATTTGTTGCACCTCCAAAACTGAAGGTTGTTGATGCTGCAGTTGTCGTTAGATTTGAAGCACCAAAATTAAAACTAGAAGAACTGGTAGTCTGTGTAGATGTATTCCCAAAATTGAAGGCTGAAGCACTGGTGGTAGTCTGATTTGTAGTGCCAAAATTAAAGGCTGGTGGTGCTGTTGTTTGGGGTGCAGCAGGAAACCCAGAGGTGCTCACTGCAGTGTTAACAGCACCTCCAAAAATGTTAGAATTTACAGTCGGAGCAGCTCCGCCTCCAAAATTGAAGCCACCAGTGGTAGCTGCCTTAGTAACCTGGGGAGCAGTATTTCCAAAAGTTGGTTTGTTCTGTGGAGCGACAAATGTGGGCGCAGCACTACCAAAAGTAGGTGCATTACCTGAGGGAGCACCAAATGTATTTGCCTGTGTCGTAGGATTTGGAGTTGCAAACACAGGAGTGAAATTTGGCTGATTTGTCGGGACTCCAGTTCCAAATGTGGTTGCAGTTGTATTTTGGAAATTATTGGCACCAAAGTTTGGGTTAGGGCCAGCGCTAGTGCCAAAGCTAGCTGTAGGTACAGATTGAGTTGTGTTGCCAAACACAGGAGCAGGAGCACTTCTACCTGTTTGCGTAACATTGGTTGCAACTCCGAAGGGAAATCCAGTTGTGTTGACAGTGGAGGCATTACTGAATGCTGTAGTAGATGCAGTGTTTCCTGTCGCAGTAACTTTGGGAGCTACATTTGATGTCACAACACCGCTAATACCGCCAAAGCTAGGTGGCCCAGCAGTAGTCGATACACTGTTAACGACCCCAAACGAAGGCTGAACAGCAGCAGCTGCCGCATTGGTAACTCTACCGAAGTTAGGGATTACCCCGGCATTTGTACTTGGAGTTGCTGCACCGAAGTTTAACACATCTGGAGCTTTCGATGAATATTCTGCAGCAACGGCACTAGCAATTGCTGCACCTACAGTCCCTGGATCAGCAGCCTGTAGTCCAAATTTAGTTGATAGAGTAGAATTTATGTCACTTGATGTGTTTATGGTTGCTTTTACTGATGCAGCTACATTTCCTACAGAAAAACTGCCAGCTAAAGATTGACTAACCTTTGAACTGGAGACAGAAGCTACATTAGTGCCAGGGAGGGAAGGTGTAATACTGCTGGGAAGGCCCGCAAAAAAGTTGTTACTTGAAGTGGATGCCACAGACGTGGTAGTGTTCTGTATTCCCAGACTCATGGCCGCTGGGGCAGCACTCACGGTAGTGTAAGTGCCCGACCCTGACAAGGACACTGGAGAGGAGGCTAGCAAACTGGACGCCGATGTTGATGCAGATGTAGAAATATTGAAAGACGGAGCTGTTACGGACCCAAGCCCTTGTGTTGTGGAAACCTTACCTGGGGCTGGTGTGGATGCTGATGTAGTGATAGATTTGGACACTACGAGGGGGTTCACAGACAGGTTAGGTAAATTAACGGAGGAAGTTACAGGAGCTACAAAAAAGGGGAAAGTAAAAGTCATTAATCCTAATTATTATTTAATTTTAAAACAATAACAACAATTTAAAAACCTTTTTCTTTTTTTCTTTTTCAGTATTATAAACCCACCTATTCTTCTACACTACGGATCTCAGTCCTAACAAACAAATCTTAATGATCTACAACTGACATATGCCAAGATTGTTCAACCATGCCATTTATTTCATAGGCAAAGTAATGTTACATGTATTAACAGTTATTGTGGCATTTAACCTCACCTGATATTTCAGGTAATGTGAGCTTATAATTGACCATTGACTTACCTGTGTTGGATGTTGAGGGTGTGGGGGAGATGACCATTGACTTACCTGTGTTAGAACTTGGGGGTGTGGGGGATATGACCATTGACTTACCTGTGTTGGATGTTGAGGGTGTGGGGGAGATGACCATTGACTTACCTGCGTTGGATGTTGAGGGGGTGGGGGAGATGACCATTGACTTACCTGTGTTGGTTGTTGAGGGTGTGGGGGAGATGACCATTGACTTGCCTGTGTTGGATGTTGAGGGTGTGGGGGAGATGACCATTGCCTTACCTGTGTTGGATGTTGAGGGTGTGGGGGAGATGCCCATTGACTTACCTGTGTTGGATGTTGAGGGTGTGGGGGAGATGACCCTTGACTTACCTGTGTTGGATGTTGAGGGTGTGGTGGAGATGACCATTGACTTTCCTGTGTTGGATGTTGAAGGTGTGGGGGAGATGACCATTGACTTACCTGTGTTAGAACTTGGGGGAGTGGGGGATATGACCATTGACTTACCTGTGTTGGATGTTGAGGGGGTGGGGGAGATGACCATTGACTTACCTGTGTTGGATGTTGAAGGTGTGGAGGAGATGACAACTGTAGATACTGCTGTGTTTGTCACACCTAGAACACTCCCTGTAAGAAATCAACGGAAATAAGCAATAATGCAATAAACAGACTTTTCAGTGTTCTAGCTAGCAAGGAATAGCAGGGTGCTGTTCACCAACTGGTGAAAAGACCTATTGTTTTTGTTTTGTTTCTTCTTATTCTTCTTCTTATTATTATTCTTCTCCCCTAATTTGTGAATTCTGTATCTTTTGATTGGTAAACGATAGGTTTATAGTCTTTTAGGTATGTTGTAGGAAAAGGTCTGAAGATGATCAAGCAACATTTTGAAGTAGGTCAAAAATCCAATATGGCTGCCATACCTCAAAATCTTAAAATGACTATAACTCAAAAACGGTTTAATTTACAGAATTGACGCAATTATATAATATGGAGATAATCTTCAGGGCTAACTTTTTTGTCAGTGCTTTATCTCAAATAAAGGTCAAATAAAAAAACTCGCTGTTGGGTCAAAGGTCACATATTTTTTATTTATTTATTTTGGATTTTTTGGGAAAAAATCTTTTACAGATCAATGCAAAATGTCATTCCGATGAATTTGATGCCTTTAGTTTTTCTGTAACATTTTCCATTAACATCCTATGGCGTGTTCATTATTGTCTTTGATCTTTTTTGAAAATCCGACACTATTTTTACAAACTTCAACGATCTTCTTCTCCAATTCTGCCATAGCAATAATAACCAAAATTGGTACATGTATTCCTCTAGGGGTCCTTACAAACTTATGTTACTTTTTAGAGCAACTAATATTCCAAGATGGCCGCCACGAACTCTGATTGGTTAACAGTTTATACCAATATATTTTGTTAACGATATCAAATACGAAGTTGATATTTGGATATAATATAGATATAAGCAAGAGCAAACTTTTTCTTTCATACTGTTTTAACAAAAAATGTCAACTTCCAGTTTTAGGCAGGGATCAAAGTTAAAAGGCACTATATTGGATACCAACCTTAAAAATTCTTCTTCTTAAGTTCCACATGGTCTAGAGTCTTGATATTTAATAATAAAGATTCTGAGATGTCAGGGTATTAGGTTTGAAAAAATGGTTGACATTGATCAACTATCAAGGTCACAATCAAGGTCACAAACTTCATATGTGCTATTTCAAGATAATGACTTCAAAGACTTCTTCTAAAGTTCTACAAGGTCTAGAGTCGTACTATCTGATAATAACATGGTCAGGTGATTGACTATCAAGTTCTACAAGGCCTAGAGTCCTACTATCTGATACATAACATGGTCAGGTGATTGACTATCAAGTTCTACAAGGCCTAGAGTCCTACTATTTGATAAATAACATGGGCAGGTGGTTGACTATCAAGTTCCACAAGGCCTAGAGTCCTTCTATTTGATACATAACATGGTCATGTAATTGACTATCAAGTTCCACAAGGCCTAGAGTCCGTCTATTTGAGCCATAACATGGTCAGGTGATTGACTATCAAGTTTGAAAAAATGAATGAACCTGAATGACTTTCAAGGTCACAGAGGTCATATATGTAAAAAATATTGAAACCACCATTTCTGAATAACCAATTATTCCAGGGTAACGATGTTTGGCAAAGAAGCATGCTTGAATGAAGGGCTTTAAAGTGTGTGCAAATGAACAACCTTGACCTACTCTAAATATAATTTCAAAGGTGAAAGTCAAAAACCGTTTTCATTTTTGTGCGATTGTGAAGTGCTTTCAGTACTCTCAGTACTTTGATTTATATCAAGACATCTAATACACGCTGGTAATACTACACTGATTACTATGCACTCCCAATCTTAAAAATATGGACAGTTTATATCTCTATTGCAGTGGGTAAACATCTGCCTTTCTTTGTCGTGGCAAACCCAACCGATATAGACACAAAGATAGTTTCAATTAATCATCCCGACGTACATAGTGGACGGACTATATGACGACATTTATGGACTACATTTCTGTACAACTAAGCCCATTGGCTGCCTATATTTATCCATTCTTTCTCCCGACGTCATTTCGCACTCCAGGAATCCCCCACTACTCAGCCAGCTACTGTAGACTTGCACAGGTTATTAACAGAAGGCCAAATCAGTCCTTACAGTGAAAAAACCCGTCAAATTGTTAGTCAACAATTTCTAGCTGTAGGTGTTCTTAGTACTAACCTTTGACCTTATTCTTATCGGCATCCTCGTTGGACACGATGTCCTCTAGCATCTGTTCAACTCGTCGTTGTTCCGCTTCACGGTCAGCTTCATAGTCCTCTATACAGGCCACAACATTGGACTTGGGTACCTGTAATACACATACTTAACATAGACGTAACATAATTGGACTTAGTTCCCTTAAATGATGAGATTCTGATCAACTAAACTAAGACATAAATATGAAACAAGAGGCCCTCTGGGCCTGTATCGCTCACCTGAATATGTTTAAAATAATTGGTATGAAGTAAAGACATAGCACTCCATGTTGGGTACTGTAAGTACATATGAAATTTCAGAAAGATCCATCCAGTACTTGAGATACATGTATAGCGAGAACAAACTTCAAACAGAGCCCCATCCCTATGCCCCAAGGGGGGTCATACCCACCAATTATACAAAATTGAGTCCCCTTGGTCCAAGGATGCTCCAGACTAAATAAGGATAAAATCCCTTTAATCCCAGTGGTCGAAGAAGGATTATCAAGGTTTTACCTCTATTTCCCCTATCGGGCCCCTCAGGCCTCTGGGTGGTCAGACCGACCATTTATACAAAATTGGTTCTTCTTCACCCAAAGATGCTCCACACCAAATTTTGTTAAAATCTGCTCAGTGGTTCATGACTAGTAGTGTAAAGTTGACGGACGACAGACGACGAACGCTGCGGTATGGCATAAGCTCACCATGGTCCTTCGGACCAGGTGAGCTCAAAATCAGTGTTTGGTAACAATTACCATAATTATCCTGCAATAAGCCCAGGGTGTCAACCTATAATCTCAAACTGAAAGTAGGGGAAAGGGCTTATTACAGGACAATGAAAAAGCTGTAAAATCAAGGCATGGTTTCAGATTGACATTGGACACTGAAATTATTGATGGTGAAATGAAATGTTTGTTGTTTGTTAAAAGCTCACTAAGTTAACTAAGTTCTGGCTTATAATGTCAGCGTCTCGCTTATAATGTCAGCGTCTCGCTTTTAATGTCAGCGTCTCGCTTATAATGTCAGCGCCTCGCTTATAATGTCAGCGCCTCGCTTATAATGTCAGCGTCTCGCTTATAATGTCAGCGTCTCGCTTATAATGTCAGCGGCCAGCGTCTCGCTTATAATGTCAGCTCCTCGCTTATAATGTCAGCGCCCAGCTTCTCGCTTATAATGTCCGCGTCTCGCTTTTAATGTCAGCGTCTCGCTTATAATGTCAGCGTCCAGCTT